>NC_091165.1:27775585-27835997 GCF_040958095.1 Procambarus clarkii | reverse complement strand
CAGCGGTTTACAGAAATTAGGCTGGCAGTTCTTGTATTAGTCAATAATTTTTCATAATTTCTCATAGAGGACATCGGATTTAATTTTGCTCTTTAATGTCTTTGCAAGCAGTCGATTTGGCAGAGGTTTGAACCTTATCTCCCCAATCTTTCCTCCTCAGCTAGGTGACAAAATTATTTGAAAAGTTCCTTGTTATCATGAGGCACAGGTTGACACGAGTCTAATACGAATATTGTGGTCAGAGTAGGCTCAAGCTTTAGCTTGTGGAGCAACTGAGAGAACCTGGTTCAAAAAAGTAATATGAAGATTTTGTATAAAGCAACTACAACAATATAAATTATGGCAACAATATACGAACAATTTCATATTTTGACGCCATATTGTCATTTTATTAATAATGCATAATGCAGAAATGTAGCAAATCTAAACAAAAATTTGACACAGTGAACATTTTATCATAGCTTGAAATTAAATCTATTGATCAAATCTTTAATTTGATCTATCGATCTTTTTCTTTTAATAATACAGAATTCATTATAACTGTGCAGTAATTTATTTGATTAAGTTTTTCCATGACTCATGGCCTTTAATTAAATAAAATATATTAGATCATTTGAGATTGTAAGATCATTGCCACTCAGAGATCTAGTTTCTCTACTCCACTGAAAGGCTACACAGGGTGCTATAGTACCTACACATTTACAATGTGCCATCTCTTTATTTGTATTTGTTAAACAAAAACAAACCATGTTAAAAATTAATTAATTAAATTCAACATTGAAGAAAATTTCAAGTTTTGAATATACAGTATGTGCAGATAAGACAAAAACATAAGGAAATTTTTTAGCAACGAGAATGGTAAAAGTTCATGGTCCAGGGAACAATGTATCAACTGCATAATGATCATCATACAAATATTACAATAGTAACCTAATACACAAGCCTAAAATATCTATAATGTCTTTATTGAAATTAAATTTACAACAGTTTGAACAAAACCTTTTAACCCTTAATGTGCGGCTATCATCAGGAAACCTCTCTAGCTGAGCCCATAAACAAAAAAAAAAATGGTTCTTATAAAATTATATAAAGATATATTTGCATGTAAAACTTTTGGAAAATAAAAAAAAATCTAAGTGTTTTCTGGTGTTTAAACATATGGGAGGGAGCTGGGTGGAGGAGTCTTTAGGATCGTACAGTATCAACAATGTACATGTTGATACTGTACATTGTTTATTTATTCATCAAGTAGGGATGAGGGGGGGCTCTGGTGTTCAAGTTAGACCGTTATTATGTTTGCCATTTAACTGCAGTTTACTCACTTTGTGTAATAACTCAATATATATGAACACACAATTATTAAAAATAGTGACCAAGTGCTGTATTTAGGGCTGCCATGAAATATGTATACTGTATTTTTATTGCATGTAAACCTGCTCTCGGCACAACTCAAAGGAAGTGTCGTGCAGCCCACTCCTTTGCTGCTATTCTGTCCATGAATACTGTCCACAAATAATGTAGATTCAATGTAAAAAGTAAGACATCATAAGTAAGCAATTAAAATTATAGTAGACGTTTTCATGAGTCTAGATTAATCTATTACTATACATCCAAACAGATGTATTACTGCCATATTTACATCATTTGTATAAAAACCAGTGCTAATGATGAAAATCAACTTATGATGATAGCCGTACTTTAAAAAGGTATTAACTAATTTACAAAGCCTTTAACAGGAATTAGAGATGAATTAATCATAGCTGAAATCAGCTTTTCAAATAAGTAAAAAGGGGGTCTATTAACATTATGGTCAGTTTCTAAGAGGCTAAAGTATAATATAAAAAAAAATTAATATTTTGTATAAATTACACCTAAAATTATCTCACAGAGAATATGAGCTACCATAAATGTAACTACAATAACATAAAACATTACAAAATTGTATGCAACTTTTGTTCCTGGGAAGTTAAATGTTATTTTCTGACTGCTTATGTCTCCAAAGTAAATAAAATTATTATTTTTCCCCCCTCAAACTAAGACAGCTTAGGGAAGACATCTTGAAGGTACTTGAAGGCTACTAACTAGTAACATTGTTTAATAAGTCAACAGCCTTCCAGTACCTCAGGATATCTTAGGCAAATGTCGAAGACAAGTTTGAGGAGAATAATAAAAAAAATTTATACTTTGGAGGCATAAGCAATCAGAAAATAACACTTACTATCCTGAAAATATATTTACACAGTGTTATTTAAAAATATCATAGTACATTAATCACCATTTATATAATAAAACTGTACTAATTAATATTTTCTTATTGTGCAGTAAACTCTCATATACTGTATTGTAATTTGCATGAACTCATTTCAAAGCCTGTTAAACCACTGAAAACCTCCATATAGAAGAAAACATTTAAGATGACATAAAATAAGGCTTTGAGTCAAAATAAAAACACTTTTCTGAACATAATAGTTTGGGTGCTCCCAAGGATAAGATCCACATGGGAACAGATTAAGTGCAGAAGGCATAATGACCCATGTGAGGCAGCTTCTGTTTAAAAGTAGGGATACACTATCACAGCCAGAGTCAGCTGGCAACTGCAGGTGTGGCTGAGGGCTGGACCTCGAGCTTTGTGTTCTGTTCAAGACACATTTAGCTAGCATCCTCCAAGCTCTGAGCTTTATAAGTTTAGATCAAACCCAAACAGACACAGTGGTCCGGAACTTGTAGGTACGTTTATAGCTCCAAGGCAATACATTTCATTTTTGAAGACTATTATTGATCAAAATACTTAAGTCAACTTCAACTTGACTAACCTTGTCTGTTACATTACTAAAGGTGACCCCCAATTGCTTCCCCTGGCTGCTTATGACAGACTTAAATAACTTTGCTACTGATGACTAATTGACTATTGACTGACTAATGATGACTGACTTAATTGACTCGGGCATCTGATGACTGACTTGACCAACTAATGATAGGCTGACATGACCAACTACTGATGACTGTCTTGACCAACTACTGATGACTTGACTTACTACAGGAGAGAGTTCTGGGAGTTCTACTCCCAAGCATGGCCTGGGCCTAGGTTTAACTTATAATAACTTTGTCCAACAGGCTGTTGCTTGGAGCACCCCACAGGCCCACATACCCACTACAACCCAGTTGGACTGGAACTTCTTGTAAAAACTTATTCAATTACTTCCTGAAGATGTCCACCATTGTTCCAATAATATTTCTAATGCCTGCTGGGAGAGTATTGAACAGCCATGGATCTCTGATGTTCATACAGTGCTCTCTGGTTGTGCCAATGGCACCTATACTTCTCATTAGTTCTATTCTACATTTCCATTTGTATCTTTCAATCCACTATGTGGTTATTTTACTGTGCAAATTTGGGACCTGGCCTTTCAGTATCTTCCATGTACTGTATATATTATTTGTCTCTCTCGTCTCTTTTCCAGAGAGTACATTTTGAGAGCTTTGAGATGGTCCCAATAATTTAGGTGATTTATTGTGTCTATGTGTGCCATAGATGTTCTCTGTATTACTGCGCCTATTTCAGAAATCTCTATTGCTCGGAAATGGCGAGCGAGTACTGAGCAGTACTCAAGGTGTACAGCATCAGAAGATCCAGAAGACATTTTAGATTTTTCTTTAGTTAGTAACCAAATTACTCATATCTACTCAAAGTCATAATATTCCGCATACAAATGATCAGTGTTTCGTGATCATCAATTGCATTATTATTGCATCGACCTACAATATTAAAAAAATACAAAAATATAATTGTTAAACAAGTTAACTCAATAAATGGTTAAAAGCTTTTATCTACAATAGAAGTTGTGTGATAAATTTCACACAAAACTGGAAGTATATTACATAAATTTCAATAAGTGTAGTATAAATCATATTTCTTACATCTACTAGCTCAAGGCCTGCCAGAATTGATATGCTTTATCTGACACTTCAAAATGTACTGTATTGTCATTTTTCCATCCCACACAATCATATACATTTTATTTTCCAAATAGTTTTTATACAGATTTTTCCAAATTAATGTCTATTCCACAATCTATTTCCAGCACACAATATATGCAAGAAATGTGGACGAGGATTAGTAGAAAGTATTACACATACAGATATGAGAATTTACTGCATAAACTTAATAAATAATAAATGAAAACTATTTCTAAATATCATGCTAAATGTACATACCATTATTTAACAATAAGTTGTTTCCTGCCTCCATAGCAGAGTGATCAATGGAAAACATCCTTCCATTGTTTGGACTTTTTATATACCAAAAACTCCTTTAATATTACTGTTGTATATAAGACAATTCCTCTTATGTATTAATACACAAATTAATATTTAAACTCTTTATCTTTTATACAGTCAAATATTTATTCTCTTTGCAAAGAATAAATTACAATTATTAGGTGAATGAAAACTAACACCCAATCCACACACACATATGAAAAGACAGAAAATAATGATATTTCAGTCTGTTTTGGACCCTAATCAAATCCAGAACAAACCAAAACATCATTATTTTCCTTCTTTTCATATGTGTAGGTTGAGTATTAATTTTCTTTAATTTAGAAAAGTGAAAGTCAATGTTCGGAGTAATTTCCTACTTGAAACACCCTGCGTGTAATGAAGGAAAGGGTTCAGGCAGACAGAGGATGACATACTAAATCAGACAAGAAGAAAGGACACCAAGGCATTAATAATGAACTTATAATGCATGCATGCAGGGACACATCACTGAAATCATGTAATAAAATTTTAAAATAACATAAATGAAAACTTAAATTCTTAAAAATTCACAGCAAATAAGGGGGAAAACATTATTCTACATTTATATATATTTGAAAGTATTGAATGTATTTTCCTAAAACTATATATAATTTAGATAAAATACTGTACATATATCTTCAGACAAAAATATTATCAAATACAGTACAATATAAAAAAAAAAGCTTTCATTAAAACTAGCTACAAAAAAAATTGTTAAATAAAATGAAACCCCCATTTCATTTAGACCCATAGTAGCTCCCTGGTGCTTAAGCATCGGTACCACTAAGCCTATGAATTGGTCTCCAAGTAAATTAACACGAGACACAGTCAGAGAAAATGTGATGCTGTCTGGCTCTTGAAACCCTACTGAGCACATGGTGCTGCCGCCTGAAAGTGGGCACTGTTGGTCAACTAGTCGGCTAAACAAACAAACTGTTATCAACAACTTTATGTTGATAGTTACTTGTGATGACAAAAGAGCACTTAAGAGTTTTTCTCCCATAACTCCCTAGCACCTATTATGAGTAAAAGTGAGGCTTCAAAAATTTCTGTGATGCACTGCCAGAATTGTCATCCACTGAAAATTAAATGATCTCAGAATGCAGCATTCGCCTCAACTATTCAAACAAAAATGACTGACTGACATAATATTCTTTGGTATTGAATCAACTACCTCAATACAAAACTTCAGTGTCATGGAAAAACTGAAAGGCATACTTGATATTTTAAATGCCTTTGAAACAGAAGCTTAATTTTTTTTAAGCATAATTTACCATTATGTACAGTAAAATGTCTTTCATTTATTCAATATTTCTTCTGTTCAATATATTCCTATGAAAACATTTTACCACTCTTTAATTAATAAAGATATATCAATCAGATCTACAAAACTTTCTTACAGAATGAGTGATGTTCATATTTGTATTTGTATTTGTTAGTTATTTGTATTTGTATATTACTGCCAAGATAACCACGTTCAAGTGATATATTGGAGAACTATCAGTAAATGTTAAAGAACAAGTGTCCTATTCAGTCTACCAGCATGTTACTGGATCATCAAGGATAGCTGCCACCACTTTACATTGATAAATTACTTTTATTGTAAATTAGGCACCAGGTTGCAGAAAGGTTTGGCATACCTTCTCTGTAGTAAACAATAATGCCAGCCAATACTCTCCAACCCAACTCGACCCAAAGGAATGGTGCTCACCACTTGGGGTGGACGGTAGAGCGACGATCTCACTTCATGCAGGTTGGCGTTCAGTCCCTGACTGTCCAAGTGGTTGGGCACCAATCCTTCACTCCGTCCCATACCAAATCCTTATCCTGACCCCTTCCCAGTGCTATACAGCTATAACGGCTTGGTGCTTTCCCCTGATAATTCCCTCCTCTCTCCTACCACATAGCAAGTACATCAACCAAGCAAACAATGTACTGTATTATATCTAGCACAATGAAAACCATTATATTCACTAAAAATAGATTGTAATGAAATAATATGAGCAACAATTTATCTAAACAATTATTATCATGATGTAATTTGGGCCCTGAATCCAGTGCCAATGGGACCAAAGTAATTTAAAGTTCAACACAAAGAAATGATAAACAATAAAAGCAATAAAATAATATTAAAACCAAAATTGCATTAAAAATTGGTGACAATTAGTAAACTAGTAAGAGTTTAAAAAAAATTCAAAGGCATACCCTGAAATATATATATTTTTTAAATTAGAAATATAATATACAGAGACAAATAAATAATTGTGTGATTTTAGTACTGTACAGTATTATTAAATGCAAAGTGATAAAAGTTTGTGTAAGTTACCTTGTGTGTAAATGTCTAATGTTGTGGTATGATTAGTTTATATTACTTCTTCAAACTGTCTTCTCAAAACCTAAATTTTGTAATGTATGCTTATCTCTCTCACTACTCTTATGGTAACTACACATTATTTCCCAATATATTTATATATTATCATTAAAATTGTAAGCCAAAGTGTTATTCAATTTATGCAAAAATATATATGGTAAGTTTGATTTAGACTGCTGTACATCTGTTTAGTCCAGCCAATATTGTAATGATTTGTGTAAGTTACTATGGACACAGTTTTTAATTCTAATTCTAATATGGCTGCCTGTACTAAGGAAGCCTTGGAAATTGTTGTTATTGTAAAAGACCTTTGATTATATTTTATAACTGGAATCAAGACAAAGAAGAACAGCTTCAGTTATTCCAATGTTACATGAGTTTTTTTGTTTTTTTTTCTATTTTTTGCAAAATATGGGTTTTTAATATAAAAAATAAAGAACAAAATGAAAACAAAGATACAAAACACCGGAAAACAGTTGAAATAAAAATCATGCTTTGAGTGACTGTGGAAAACTCTTTCTGAGCAATACACTCAGACAAGATCACTGAAGGTCCAATTGTAAAGGATCAATGACAATCAGGACAGGATGACATTCTGCACTAGTGCAAAGAGAATCCTTTCAAATGCCCCTGTCAGATTACGGAAGTCATCTGTGAAATTAACAGTACTTGGCTGGAAGGCACTGGTGATAAGCGCATTCCAGCTTGGGCTGACTACAGACAGTCCAAGCCAACAGTGTAAGAGTCAAAAATGTCTTGGAATGAATCAGCTATCACTTAAATTAAGGAAAAGTCTCTCGCTCAATCAGAGATGAAAAGGTCAATCTGACCAGGTTGGATTTGGCAGTTCCTGGGAGCTCGAGATATTGCCTAAGAAAGTGACAGAATGGCCTATACTCAGAAACAATTTGTATATACAATAGAGTATAATTATTCCTTGCAAGAAGTTTAGACAAATAAAGCACAAAAAAGAATAAAGGCTCAAACAAAATGAACATTTACAACAATAGATGCCTAATGTAAAAGTTTATTGTCCAATAACACAATGGTATGAAAACATCAATAATAATCAACCATCCCTCTTCCTCAAATAGTGAAGTTCAAGTTGTATGCTATCTGAAAGTTACCCCCAAATGGCACACAATATTTGTACATACATGAATGTTAATGACAGGCCATTATATAGCTGGACAACAACATTTCACATTACTGAAAGAGAATGTAAAGTTCCAGATACCTCCAACAGCAGCGCTGTACGAGTGAAAATGGCTTTACATTACAACATTATTTCACCGAATCCCACTTTCATGGGGTGAGTAGCCATCAGCCCGGAGAAGAAAGATAAGTACTGCAATTTAATATTTACCACTGAACAAAGTATCTGGACAGCTTTAAAAAATGCAAGTAAACTACTTTCTATCACCTTCAATTTTAGGTCCACATGTAATTTTATAATATACTTACCAGGATTTCAGACTGAAATGACCTGTGGTCACCAGTTGCCTTTCCAAGAATAACACCTGATACTTACCGTAGTATTGTACATTCATCTGGTGGTTTTGGTTGGTGCATGAGAGTTGCTACGCCTTCTTTCTAAATATGAGGGTAATCGACCAATGCCCGAACTGCGGCGGTTGGATGACCTTTGTATCGAGCGCCTCTCACCTAGGCCTACTCCATCACCTCGGTTTCCATCTGTATTATTAATAAAAGTTTATATACATGATGTCATAATATAAATAACTTGAGATCTAAATGTTATAAAATCAACAAATAAGTAAAGAAATCTTTACTTGCAAAATACATACAGTGAGTAATGCAGTATTTTGAGGAGGTCTTTAAAAGCCATTGTTGGATATAGGATTATTTGCAGTGATTAAAGAGTTTATACAGATACAATAAATCCAAGCCTAATAGCCAAAACATCATCATTATTACAATTACTGCCCTTCCCACTTTCAGACTGTTGCTATCACTAAGTAAAATCAGTTAGGGAACAAAAAGCAATAATTAAAATTTATATTTGTGGTGAAATTAACAGTTTTAATAACAGTAGGTGAACTTGCAGCTAGAACAGTATAAATGTAATTTAACACTTTGCATCCTGAGTTTACCATCAGTGGATTCTGATGACATGTATCATGTTTCTGATGATGAAACTAACTTTAAATTTAGTTTCATGTTCTGATGATACCCAAAATAAAAAATGTCTTTAAATTGATTTCTATGAGGTTCAGGAATTGGCTGAGGATGCAGATCAAAGAAACCTTTTACCACATTTAGGCTCTATCCTCTAGGATTAGTTGGCTCCCAAAATGTTTACCTGGTTGACTAGTGTGATCCTTCAGGTGATTTGACTCCAGGGAAATTCAGTCCCAGCCTACCACAACAACTGTCAAATTTGAGCCCCAAGTCATTGGTCTTACCTGCTAGCCAAAGATATGTTTTCATGAGGGTTCTGAGCCAGTTTGGGTTCTTAGTGAACTTGGAAAAATACCAGTTATCTACCTTTCAGCATCTATAATGGTTGGGGTTGGTTTGGGACACCAGCTCAACCGCCCTCTCTCTTTGGAGTACATCTTGTGTTGAATGCTTTGCATTCTCACTAGGTTTCACAGAGATGCTGCCTGTTCTGTCAGGTGCTCAAACGACTTTTGGGTCACTTGAATACTCTAAGTGTGGTGTATAGCTTGAGCCAAGTGTGACTGAAACCAAGACAAATATATAAAAGTTGGTAAATCCTCCTGGGAGGCCCAGAAAACAATGCCTTGACCTGCCTCAATGACCGACTTATTTTGGCTCTAAGTTTTAGGCTTGGCCTACTAGCAAGGGACCGTATGTTGGAAGTGCTGAGCATGTTAGTGTTTCCTCAGCCTGCTTCACTACATCAGTTCATCCTCAGAAGGGATCACTTCTCCTATTTGAATCTCAGGATGCTTTTTGGTAGCATTTGCTGCAAGGTGTATTCCTTGGGCTGAATCTGGCTGACGATATTAAACGGTTTTCTTTGCTCTCTGACTGGAAAGGCAAGAAATAGTTCAACAATTTGTCAGTGCCATTGTGTAGTGGATTATGAGTATATCACTTGGTCAAAAACTTGGTGTATCACTAAGGCGAGTTTACAGCCAGTACTAGATGGATGACCATGCGACACCCATGGTCTTGGCAAGGGACCTCCATAAATGTGACAGGCTTCCTGTCCCTGACAATGGTATACCATGTAGCATAGATATGTCAGCAGAATAGCTGAAGCATGGCTTAACTTGTAAACAATTGCTGTTGGATATAAACAGGAGCTGCCACACATGGACAAATATCCTATCGCACTTTCCTCATTCTTATCTTCATATTCATCTACACGGCAAAAGAATACATAAAAATTTATCAGGAATATTAAAATAAAAGCATTTAAACCTGGAGATTTTTGTCGACAGCCTTGGAATCTGTAACAACTCTTCGCTCTTGTCTCTCCCTTCTTTCATCCTCTGTCTCCTGCCCACCTGATTCACCTTCAGGAGAACCACGCTGTAAAGATGAACAACAGTAATTAATACAAACTTCAAAATATGGATAAAATAATCAACAATTATCTATGAGTTCAGTGTTACTGGTAATGTGGAATTTACAGTACAATACTCTTGTTTATCACTAAAATAGACTACTAGATGAAAATACATACTCTAATATGAATAAGTCAAGAAAGAGCCTTTAATAAAACAAGATGGGACAGAAATGGTTGAGCACGTTGAGCAATGTATTAATCCACGATACACATCACTGATTATGTTAAACAAAAGGGCACTAAACTCGGCCACTCAAAAAATCAGATCAGCCAAAATAAACTACGAAAGAAAAATTGCCTAAAACAAAGTTCTAAAATCATTCTATGTCTATATATGAGGTAAAATCAAAACAAAGGACTCAGTTGGACCTTTAAGGTAGATCCCTTTTGGGACCTACAATTTTTGTCATATACATCATAGGCAAAGATGAGAATATTACAAATACCACCATCAAATTTGCAGATGACACTAAGATTTATGGTAAAGTGGGAAATAATAATGATATTGAAGCCTTACAAAGAGATCTACAAGAACTCCACAAATGGTCAGAAGACTTTTCATATCGACAAATGCAAGGCCATGCATGTGGGGCATAATAACCCATGCCACGACTACCAAACTAATAGCATTACATTACAGCAGATTGATGAAGAAAAGGACCTTGAAGTCAAAATCCACCACTCACTAAAAGTTTCACAACAGGTGGGTGCAGCAGTCAGGAAAAGCTAACCAAACTCTTGGGATAGTCAAGCATACTTTTGACTATAAGTAAAAGAAGGTAATGGTTCAACTGTATAGATCTCTGGTGCCCCCATTTGGATCAAACGGTATCAAACCATGGAGACATCATTTTCAGTGGGACATAGCTGCTCTGGAGAAAGTGCAAAACCAGGCAAAAAAAGTCATTCCAGGGCTAAGTCATCTCTCATATTAGGAATGCATTGAAACTTTAAAAATACTGAACAAATTAAAGGATGTTGATCCAGATATTTTCTTCAGATGTAACAAACAAGGAGCAACAGTTTCAAGCTCAACAAGCCACAATGTAAGACTGAGAACAGGAGATGCTTTTTCACCCACAGGGTTATTAACCCATGGAACTGTCTACCCGCCAAAGCCATAACTGCCAAAACTGTGGCAGTTTTGGCGGTTATGGCTGCCAAGTTTGGCCAAGTTTCGAAATATACCTGGAAAAAATCCTCAAGGCAAATGGGGGAACCTTCGACAAGCCACCGGCTTCCTATCCTCATCAAGGCCACTAGGGTTAGTGGCTCTCAGGTAAATCAGGTAAATATGGAACACAGCAAAGAGGGAAGGGTATATAACACATTATAGAGGGAAGGATATGTAACACATTATAGAGGGAAGGGTATATGACACATTATAGAGGGAAGGGTATATAACACATTATAGAGGGAAGGATATGTAACACATTATAAGAGGGAAAGGTATGTATCACATTATAGAGGGAAGGGTATGTAACATTATAGAGGGAAGGGAATGTAACACATTATAGAGGGAAGGGTGAGTAACACAGTATAGAGGGAAGGGCGTGTAACACAGTATAGCGGGAGGGGTAACACAAAATAGACGGGTGTGTAACAGTATAGAAGGAAGGGCGAGTAGCACAGTATAGAAGGAAGGGCGAGTAGCACAGTATAGAAGGAAGGGCGAGTAGCACAGTATAGAAGGAAGGGCGAGTAGCACAGTATAGAAGGAAGGGCGAGTAGCACAGTATAGTGGGAAGGGCGAGTAGCACAGTATAGAAGGAAGGGCGAGTAGCACAGTATAGAAGGAAGGGCGAGTAGCACAGTATAGTGGGAAGGGCGAGTAGCACAGTATAGAAGGAAGGGCGAGTAGCACAGTATAGAAGGAAGGGCGAGTAGCACAGTATAGTGGGAAGGGTGTGCAACAGTATAGAGAGAAGGGTATTTAACATAGTACAGAGGGAAGGAATATAAAACAGTATAGAGAAAAGTATATAACATAGAATAGAGGGAAGGGAATATAACTTTATGTCAGACCAATCAAATGTTCAGTGCCAGTTACTATTGTGTTTACATCCTCCAATTTGTAAACAGATTCAATGAATATTTCTTGCTAAGTAAAATGTAATACTGTACTTCATTCAATATTCTGAGTTCCATTCATGGATATTTATGTGAATTTACACTTGCTTTTTTTGCAAATGATCATTCTGTCAATCTGCCCCATATTTCCCGCTCGTGCCTTAACTGGTGTGCAAACAAAGAATAATGTATGAAGTATATAATACAGTAAAACGGTTCTTACTGTCTACGAGACCGTGAGTTTGCTTTCATTCAATCAAGGCCCTCTCTCTGTGTGAATTGGGACATTTGTTTTCAGCCATATGATGACCAAACCACACATCACAAAATGGAGAAAAAAAGTTTCTGTCCGTCCTGGACCATTACCAAGCTGTGTTATATTATTGTGGCAATATGTTTCAGCCATATTATTGTGACTTATTCTCTGCACAAGGTAATCTCTCAATAACTGAAGTTGTTGGCCCACAAAATTTTATAAAATGATGAAAAACTGTTAGATCATTATCTGGTGAGGCTTCAATACCTGGCTTTCACAGACTTCAATCTTGTCGAGCTGAGTGATAGTAGTAGATATGGCCGCTGACACATCCCTGTCATTCTCGCTCACTAGTAAGCTGCCCACTACAGTCTCTAGCTCCTGTTAAATAAATTTATATGTTAAAATACAACAAGACATTGCTTCTAAAGTCAAAGGTTTTGCTAACAAAATAATTTAAAAAATTATTACATATCAGTGAAAGCTGATGATAAAGAGAGGATTACAGTTTAAGAGGGATTTGAAGATCTAAGATGTAGAAGGAGATATGCTAGGTGGAATCAAATTATTTTATAAAAGCAAAGTATGTATTAAAGTTAATAATGGAAAACCATAGGCTACACAAATTTCAAGAATGTGATAACAGATTAGAATGTATTTGTTTTAAACAAAAATTCTAACTAGTCACTAAATGGCAGTACATGAATCCCAAATGGGTCCACAACAGTAATTATTCTGCATAAATCCAATTAAAGTTATATTCTACTAAAACCAATCCCACAGATATAGTAGAAGCCCGACGGTGATTCACAACCTAAATGCCGCTATATATACAAGTACAGTAGAACCTCGAGTGACGAACGCCTCAATTGGCAAGCATTTTGGGTTACAAGTGCCCAGATCACCAACAATTTTTTCTCATATGGCGAGCACTCGTTTGAAGAACGACAACACCACATGGTGGGGTTATGCTGCTTCTCGCACATTCTCGGACGCCTCCAATGATGCAAATAAATTATGTTTTTTTGTTTAAAGATGCTGATGATGCTGGGATATAAAGGGGTGACTGCTGTGATGTTGCAAAGCATTGACCTTTATGTAGAAAAAAGAAATAAAATTTTTTGCAAAACAACAAATGTCAAAAAGGTTCATTCGGTGTTCGGCAGGTAGGCTGCTCCATGTTTCTTAAATAAAAAATATAAAAAAATAAAATAAAAAACAGTGGGAACACTTTGAAAAACGGACATATGCCATAAAGGTTCATTCAGTGTTTCTCGGGTAGGCTGCTCCATTATTGAGACAAATGAAAAATACAAAACAAATGGAATACATTTGAAACAAGGAAAGACTATCATAATGGAGCAGTCTGCCCGACAAACACTAAACGAACCTTTATGGCATTTGTCCGTTTTTCAAATTGTTTCAATTGTTTTTTTTATTTTTTATTTTTTTATTTTTTATTTAAGAAACATGGAGCAGCCTACCTGTCGAACATCAAACGAACCTTTTGCTATAAAAAAAATGAAAAAAAAATATTGAACATATTTGAAGAAAAAAATGTCAAAGGTTTGTTCAGTGTATGTAAGGTAGGCTGCTCCATTATTTCAAACATATCATATTGATGTTTTTCGGTGGTAGAACGGATTAATTTGATTTCCATTATTGTCAATGGGGAAATTCGTTTTGTGTGACTTCCGTTTCACATGACGAGCACGGCGCCGGAAAGAATCAAATTCGTTATTCGAGGTTCCACTGTACTTAGGATATAGGAATAACTCCTGCTTCATAAAATACAAAGGCTCTTGAATTAAAATAAGTATATCTCACCTGAAGCCTGGCTTTATCTTCAGGCAGTGAAATTGTGGCTTTCATCTGGGGAAGTAGCACTACCAGCTTCAACCGAATGTTGGGGACTTGATCACCTGTAACAAACAATATGGAAACTTCTCTTCATAATATTCTAATTAATAATATTCTTTATAATATGAAACATAATATTCTTAAAATTTTGCTACAAATTACCTACTTAAAATTATCTTTTTAGATTAAGGACCTGCCTCTAACGCTATGCATGTTAGTAGCTTTGCAAGAATGTAAAAACATCAAAGCTATTTACTCTCCTAAACCCAATGTATCTTCTTGTATATAATAAAAAAAAATAAAAAGTACACAAGTGAATGATTGCTTGCATGTACTTACCTTGAGCCCTGTCTCACAGTTACCATGATGAATTTTTTCACACACATGAATGCACCCATATGCACACACACATCATTTACTTATATAATATAAATAATATATATAAACATAAGCACAAATACTTATCAATGAAATTACACATCTAATTATTTTATTCCACTGAAGTACAGTACTGTAATTTGCTTACAATGTAAAGACAGTAGTGGCCTGAAGAAATAAGACTTGAAGAAAGCCTTGGAGAACATTTCTAGAACCATCGTAGCTACGTTGAGAAACAGCATTCGCTTGTGGCAACTATTTCCTTCACAAAATTCTGAAATTTTAGACAAATAATAATTTAAGGTACTGTTTACATTGTTCCTTTCTTATTTAATTAACAGTTACTAGATTCTGACATATTTTTTTAGCTAATGTATATATCTTTAATATTTTATTGTGATAATGTCTCAAAAGTCATTAGCTTTCCATTAATTACTGGCATAATTCATACCTACAACTGAAAATTCTCTTTTTTTTTTCTAAGTAAATAGATGTGTTACCACTGTGCCACTAGTAATTTTACCATAGTCCAGAAATAAATTTGTCAACAATGTCTTGATCTATATGGCTGAGTTATGGGACCTTAATACTAGGAATGTAAACCAAAACATTAAGCTATGCTGGTACTGGACAAAATGCTCAATACACACACCAAACAGAATGCCTCAAAAGAGTAAAATTAACTTTGGAGTGTTAATATTTAGGAACCAAGTAACCACAGGAATTGCCACTGGCTGGGCACCCTCAAATATAGCAAAGGAAGAGGTCAGCTAATGAAACTGGACTTGAACTAACACACTAATCCAAATTTGGGATTTAGGCTGGAAAAGGCAAAAAATGAAGTGCTACCCCAATTTTGGGTGGATGCCAGGTTTAAAATTAAGGATTACCAGCTTCCTTGACATTGCTGTGGTGACATTGGTGGTGGTTGTGTAGCTTTGATATACTAATAGTAATTTGCACAAAAAAAGATAAAAGTCTTAGAGAGTCTGGTGATTAGTATGGAGATCTTAGAAACTTTAGTTAAAGGGCCATCCGAGAGATCATACCTCAGAAAATTAATGGAAATAATAATATTATACTGTACATGTAAACTGTAATTTAACCAAAATTTTTTTACAAGTATGTAAAACTGTAATCTATTCTCTCTTATTCTATGTATAATAGCAAGACAAAGAACCCACCTGACACAAGAGTATTACTGATATGTTCTCTCTGCTCCGAGGTGTTCATGTGTCGGAGGTAAACCAGCAGAGTCCTGGCTGCTGCAAGTCGACATGGAATTGGCCGCTGAGGAATCAGAAAAAATATAATGTATATAACTTACTGCTACTTTTGGTGAAAATATATACATAATAATGCAAAGGAAATGTATTAATCTATAATTTCCTAGGAGCCATGTGGGACTCAAACCAAAATGCATAATGTCTTGCTCCTTCTGTCAAATTCCTATCCTTCATTGTGAGGTGGTTTTGATAATTTAAGGGTGAGGAAGGGAGGGGATTAGTGGGGCTACAGTTGAGGTACAGCACATACAGTGCAGATGCCCCTTGATTGGGGAATGGAGCAATATAAAGTACAGTATACAGGAAGCTTGCTGCTCCAAGCAGAGGTAAACATTCCCACCTGAGGGTAGCTAAGATAAAAAGGATGCCTCCTCCATTCCTGATCCTTTTTAGACCAGACAAAGCCGAGAAGTTATTTGGTGCCACATTCCAACTCCCCGAATGTTAAAATAATGTGAGGACAAAGCTCTGAGAAGTCAAAAGCATGACTACATACAGAGTTGAAGCATCAACCAAACCACTGCCATCTAGAACATTGATGTGAGCACCACCAGTGCCAGGATACTGATTATGTCCTGTTTTTTTCGAGCCTGAATCATTGTCAGCTGAGGCGTCTCTACATCCGAGTCATCACATAAGCACTGTCCATCCGAAGTCAAAATGTAATGTACTAGTATACAGTATATAACAGTTTCAATTTTTTTGTGCAGGATACTAAAAATAATTTTTGTTGTTTATGCTATTCATTACATGTGATACAATAAACTCATTAATATATTAACTATACACATTTTAAAAACTAAGTAAGTAAAATGATAATAGTTTGAACTACTAAGGATACACTGATACTTACAGCTGTTTGCATCCTAATGAACATAAGAGGAACAAGTTGAGTGAAGATGAGGTCGGTGGGAAGGCAGGGAGCGAGAGCAGCTGCTTGAGTCAGAGCTTCAGCATGCACTCGCCACATGCTTGTGATGCTCAGTGTCTCCTCCCCTTGCTTGATGGCCCCCACCACTTCCATAAGCTCTCCTCTCTGTTCATAATCACATTAGAAATTAAACAATTTATAATTAATTTCCATGTACTGTATATTGATAATGCAATTTATTTTTCCAAGCTCTTCAACCAGCAGTGATACACTAAAACGTAAAAGAATATGAAAATAAATGAATCTGTATCAGGCCTACTGGTTCATGCAAGGACGCTACTATTTACATTCACCCGGTCCCACTTATGTGCTAGTCCGGCCTATATACCTGAAACTTTCCTGTCAGTTTGCTTGTATCATGTTACTTAGTAACGTTTTCCACAAATTTGTAATTTTATTAAAGAAAACTCTTAAGCCTCCAATTTGAAACACTTTTTCATGTTCTATCTTGCTTTAATATTTTAAGAACCCTATTTATATCCTCGTACTTATATCCAATCTCCAATTTCATATTTTCATATGCCATTTAAAATTTGAAGTGCTAACTTACAGGAGACTGTGGAGTAACTGCATTGTGTCTGTGCATGGTGGTGATTATATGAGGAAGGTTGGGCATTAATGCTGCCAATATGTCCAGGCTTTCAGAGCGTAACAACTGTAGAAGTCCCTCCTTCACAAGTCCCACCTCACTACCCACCAAAGTACACAGCTAAAATGGGTGAAGAAATATGAATATTATAGAGTAAGTTTTTTAGTTGTGTCATTCCTTAAAAAGAGGAAAGATTTAGGAATTTATTGAAATACGATATTACACAGCACAATGTACTACTGTACTTTTTTATGTTTTAATAATATTGACTTCAGAATAACATAATGAAACAAAATAATTTAAGATTTTTAAGGAAAAATTCTAACGAATAAAACTGACTACTGTAGTTGTAAATCTAAGTTGAATTTAAATGTTTCAAGCAATAATAGTACTGTACATACCTGATGAAAGGCTGCTGCTACAGTTGTTCGAACCTGTTGACTGGGATCAGTAATGAGAGACGAGACCGTATCGTGCAGACTGGTTCGGTAGGTGGTCGATCCTCCAGCAAATGCTACCATACATGGCAAATTATATGCACACTGCTGCCGACACTCGGCCTCATACTCTCCATTACGAACTTCTGCTACCAAATCTGGCATCTGCAACCACATTAATATAAAATACATAATTCCTTCCTTGAATGATATTGACAAAAACATTATCATTACTATACTGTAATACCATTACTATGCAGTACAGTAATGGTAATGCAATTATATCAATATCAATCAGGGGGAAACAATTATGTATTTTTGTACTCCAAACATTGATGCTTTAATATTTGTGGTGAAAAATTGTCTAAATTTAAGCAAGTTAAAACTTACTCTAAATGTACCTAAAATTGCATATAATTTTCTAGTAACAATCACATATCTTTACCTTCCTTCCAAAATGACAAAATTAAGAATCTTCTTCAAGCACTGTAATAAGTGAAAGCTTCTCTGCATTACCATAAAAATATAGAACACAATGTACAAACACACACACACACACACACAAACAAATTAACTTACTATGAGAGTTACATGCCTGCATGTTACATCTTACATTCACATGCCAATTAAATTTACATGTTAAAAATTAAAAAGCATAAGATACATTGTAACACAGTACTGTACTAAAAAAATTATACAGTGCAATTTATTTCTTTACCGGAAGTTCTGTTTTTTTGGAGTCAGGGAGTCCCAACTTTGCTAGTGTACAGTAAAAATTCAAGAACCAGTTCTTCTGATCTTCAGTCAGTTCATCTGAAAAAAATACATATATACAGTATATACTAAGGCTACACATGTCCTTTTATTTTCTAGTAATTTCTATTTAGTTAAAAATGTTCTACATGTGTTTCTGATTAACAACACAAATGGCTTGAAGTTTACTTTTATTTTACTATTCAGTACATGTACCTGCTTGCTGGTAACACCTTACACAGAATGCAAAATATATTTATCTCCATTATCACAAAGTAATAATACTGTACACAACAATTAAGATATTTAAACATTAAATGCATGTACAAGTCCTTTGATTTAACAATTATACACTTATTAATTACTCACCATGCAGCCCGTGGCATATGCGGCCCAAAAGATGTGCAGTTACAGGTAAAGATGCGTCTTCTACTCTTAGTGCTCGCTCACATACCTTCCTCACAAGTGGAACAAGTGTTCCAACTCGAGTTTCTGATGGGTAAAGTCATAAATAAATAACTTATTTCCATTTTTACTGTATAAATGAATACATTTCAGTTATTGTTGGAGTACAGTGCTGTATTATATGTATAAAATAATTAGACATGGACTGAATACACGAGGCTAAAAAGTCCTTCACAAGTTGGCATCTGATGTGAAGAAGTTGACAATGTAAATGTCAATCAGTCAGTCAAGTTTAGCACCATTGGGTGTGGCCAACTATGGGGAGGGATGACTGAGTCGACAGCCCAACCCTTGGGTAGAGGGACCTTAGTAAGCTTAACAGTTGTCCTTTCTAGAATAATTGCAAATCAGCAAACTATATTTCACAATTTATGTTACTTTAGCATAAGTTATGAAACTTTAACATAAAAAAATATGAAAAACAAAGAATTATGAATACAGTGAAAGTGAAATATCAATGAAAATGAAATACAGTGAAATATCCTTAACCCTTTAATACCCAATAACTGTATTAACTGCTCGCTAATTAATAATTAATGATTAAAATAAGTAAAAAATGATAATAAAACAATTGTCACATGAATATGAACTAAAAAGTAATGAATCATAAGTATAAGAGTTAAAATTTAAGCAAGATTTGACCATATTTTGTAATAAAGCATACTAACCATCATCAAGCAGAGGAATCATAAGCACTACTGTGTTTATCCCGGCCAACCGCACATTGGTCTCCTCGTCAGAGCAGAGATCCACAAGCTCTGGCAGGATGTGAGTCTTGGTGGCATCCAGACCCAGACCCCTTGCCACAGCAGCCAGCTGACTACACATACTGCCTCGTACCTCTCCACATACATCTTGACACAAGCTTTGTACAACACCAACTACTTCAGTTTTCAACCTAGGGGAAGAAATGTATACATCTTTTAACAGAATGCAGTATATCACATTTACAACTGTAAGTATATTTTTCAGCAGATAAAGAACTACTGTAGATATGACACCTAACCCATACATCTGAAAATATAGAAAATGGTGACACTTCAGTCTATCCAGGATCATTATCAAGTGGCTTGGATGCATAATTTTTACCCATTTTATTGAGAGGTAGGACCAAAGAGCCGAAGCTCCACCCCCGCAAGCACAACTAGGTGAGTACAAGTAGGTAAGTACTGTAGAACAAGGGGGACACAGATGAACACTAAACACATGAATAAGATATGTATGGCAGAAAGAGCTTTTTCAGCACGTAAAAAAATTATAATTAATTAAATAAAATGGCTGTCATTACTAAATCAAAATAAAATTTGTAAATTGCATAGGAAAAATGAGAGAAGAGTCTTTGCATTTAAGTGCCAATGGTTCTAAAAGTGATGCTAAGGCTCTGCCACACAACTTTGCAAGTACATAAATTTGAGTTCACACCAAACAATACTCACAGGAATGGTTCGAACTTGGTAGCTATTTTTCCAATGAGCTTACAGGCAGCCAGGCGAGCCGACACCTGCTGGGATTGGCCCTTGCTCACTGCTAGAGTTAAAATCTGAAAAAAATACACTATGTAATGATAATATAGTTCATAAGATATATAAAAGCATGCTTTTGCATAATATTATAATTTACCTTTTTAAATGCTGTTAAGTCTTGAGCAGACTTAATCACACACATCAAGATTTTTAGCCATACTTTAAAATCAATCAATATTTGACATTTTCCTATCCAAATTATAATAAAAATATGTGATAATATTAGCACAAATCCTTCAAAATCCCCATAATAATAATCATTCTACAAGTTATGAGATGCATCTTTCACAGGTAATACCTGACTGTATAACTACATACCTCATCTTTAATGACTTCTTTGGGAAGAAGGTCTATTACATCCAACAATGTCTCCAACCACGCATTAGCCACCACTGAAGAGTAATAGAGCGATACATTAGTCATATAGTTCAATTTAATACTGTAATAATAAATAATAATTCACGGTGTTGGGGGATTGGCAGCCAGTGTATATAATCATTTAATATTGTATATAATAATAATATAAATGTTAGGCTTATATCGAGGTCCCCCACAAAGTCGAACTAATGACCTTTCCAAGGATGCAACCCCACAACAAGCTGACTAACTCCTGAGTACCTACTTACTGCTAGGTGAAGAGGTGCATAAGATCATAGGAAATGCACACCCAACCTTTTCTGTCCCACCCGGGATCCGAACCTGGAATTCCTGATTGTGAGTTAGGAATAAACCTGACTGTACTATGGGACCCCTCAGTCAGCCTGTATTAGTCCTACCATTATCTAGCAAAATGCTGTGTTAATGACTTTGCATGAATGTAAAAATACAAACCTTATGTAATCTCACCAACCCATTGCACCTTCTTGCAAATATTATTATTATTATTATCTGAATGTCTAAGACATTAAACATACAGTATGTTACTTCATCCTGTATTTTTCTCAAAAATACATTCTAGTTCTGAATAATAATGTATTCAATGGAATTTTACCAATAAGGATCTGTGATTTCAGAAAGTGCGGGTTTTTCAGTACAGTATAGAGAAAAAAGAATGACTAGAGACTTGCGCCTGGCTGCGCGCACAGTGGCTAGGGGATACTTAAAATGAGGCCAGGTCAAGCACCCCATATATAGAACTACGGGTTCGCCATAGCCTGTGCTACCTGGAACTTTTTGTTCCAGGTAGCGAATCTTAGACAACAACAACATCAAGCACCCAGGTGGTGCACCAAGGCCAACAGAAACAGAGGCCACCAAAAACACCACCACCATTCCTACTGAATGAACAAAAGCCAGAACAAGTCAGGGAATATTAGGTGCTTTCATTATGCAAGCACCAGACAATATATACAATGACTACGACACGAAAGGCACTCTACCTAGCCAGCAAATCCACACCTTCCATGCCAACGAGTTCCAGGCCATCCCCAAATAGAACCACGAAAAAACAGCTGCAAATAAAACCTGACCATATGTACCAGTTCTATGATCTGGAGACACTCAACCTAACTACTTTAAACTGTATCCTGTGTGGTAAGCTACCAACATATAAACCTACGACTTATGGAGAGCAGAATAAAAAGGTCAAGCCATGAAGACCGAAGATACGTCTACAGAACCACACTGAAAGCGGAAGCTTTCCTTCCCTTCTTTAGAGGGATAGGGACTTAATTTTGCTCGTTTTTATTTACTTTTTTCTTGTCACCATATCCACCACTGTGGAGATCACCACCCAAGACAGAAAATATTAGGTTTAAGTCTATAGTGTTTTTCCTGCCCGTAACGCTTTGCGTAATAGTGGCTTTAGGCATTGTATGTACTAGCTCTATCTATAAATTCAGCAATATTTGTATCACCCCTTGTATGTATGTACAGTACAGTACTTTACATGAATAAACATTTGAATTTTTAAATTTTAAAACTCTACCAAGATAAAGAAGACTCCACCAAGATATCCAGCACCACCCAAGGGATCCAGCCTCATCACCCAGCTTTATATGGAGCTTTGTCCGAAGCTTTGCCCGAAACGCTGTGCTTACTAGTGACTTTAGGTATTGTATGTACTATCTCTATCTTTAAATCTATCATTATGTATGTAAACCAATGGATGTACCTTTACCTAAATAAAGAATCTGAATCTGAGTTGTTCAGCATCAATCTAGGCATGCAGTCAAGCCCTGGCACTTTTTCTTCAACTCCAGCGCTTCCTCTCACCGACTTCTCTTCAGCTGCACCCCACTCCCCGCTCGCCCCTTGGGTATTTTGTACCGTATATTGAAGACGAAGAAGCACCCTCCCTTTCCACCCAGCCGGCGGTAGCGAGCGGCTGGCTCACTAATGTGTTAAGGCTGCCCTTACAGTATAAGACAGGTGTCCAGGTAAGTATGCATCTATTTAATTATTTTATTTATTTATGCATATACTGTTACGGACCCGAGCCCAGCGTCCGAGCACGGAGCAGTGACGACCGCGCCATCTGTGGGTCAGCTCCCGAAACCCCCTCCAAATGGACGACGCCATCTAGTGAGGACGAGATATACTGGCCACAAGGGCTGGTTTCCCGTCCTGATCAGCTCATAACATAGCCGCTGCTGACCTCTGGTGAGGTGACGCTTAGACAGCAACGCCATCTATGGAGTGGATAGGTGGGCGTTTGTGTCTAAGCCTGTAAGTGAGGTGCCCTAGAGTGTAACTAGTACTGATGACGTGTCTGATTACAGAGTCGACCTGGAACTGCTGTAATGGAAGTTGGATCAGTCTACCCAAGGCAGCCGAAGAATCTCCACATGTTTGCTGCAGCAGCTGTGAGTCATCCCCCCCCCACCCCCCCGGGATGAACACTGTTGTGTTAGCCTGCCTGTGAGGTGGCAGAACCAGGGATTGTCGTACCCGGGGCTGACTGGTGGAGAAGACTAACCACTGGGGTGTTGTGGTGAGGAGAGTGATCTGTGAAATCACACGAGGCTCCTGCCTAGGGCTCGCAACCCTAGTATCGGTCGTGGAGTGGCCTACGCAGCGTTGCTGATTGGAACCTGCCAGCTAAAGGCTGGATTTGTGGTTGACGGCCGCCACGACGGTGCACCCAGTGGGACTGTGATTTGGCTGGCCTGTGGCCGGGGTAGACTCGCTGGGAGAATCTAAGGATTCGTCTAGAGGCCACAAGAAGAGAACCAGGGCTACTCGTCTTGAGCACCGTTAAGCAAAGCATCCTGTGTCTTCGGAGGAAGACAAGTGATTGTAAATAAGTGTAGTTATAGTAACAGCGTGTGACTGTTTATATATTTATTTATTGGTGGTGGTGAATATATATTTATTTCTGAGCAGTTTTATCCCTTCCCCTTTAATTTACTTGCGTTACGGAGCACACCCCTTGAAAGCCACTACTAGCTTGGGGCCGGATACCCAAGCTCTACTAACATCAGAGAAAGAACCCAGTTGCGACCCAAGAGGGCCGTAACATATACCGTAACCACAATCCCAAGGTACATTGGGATTGTGAGGATACATAATATGGTAATTACAATCTTGTAAAGCCATTGGTACGCGCAGCATTTCGGGCAGGTCCTTAATCTAAGCTATTGTTGTTCTTACCAGGGTCCTTGCTGTCGATGGAGGTGAGTATGGACTTGAGGAAGGTGTGCGTGAAGTTGGTGTGCGGGACGAGGTCTCCCTGGAGGAAGGTGAGAGCCTCTTGGGGTGCTCGTGGTGCCTCCTGCGTGTCAAGCCCCAGCACCCCACCTACGCCCCCACCTTCACCCCCTCCGCCCGCCAGCAGGGACAACCCAGAGTGCACTCTGAAAGATCAAGATTTCATAACATTTGTATAGTACAAAATTTATACAAAATGCATACATACACAAATACATTAAAGGCTCTTACACAAACATGAGAACTAGGCTGGTGTAACTGGAAAATGGTGGGACAGGTGTCTCTCTGGTGGGATACAGAGGTAACGACAGGAATAATGCTGTTGAGAGATGCGAGATTACAGCAGCTCACCTCAAAGATCAGCACTGCAGCTTATTCTATTTCTGATATACATCAGCAACCCGACAGGAATTAGATAAATTTATACCCATAAAAATGAAGACTAATAAGACTACTCAATAGTTCGATCATTAGAGCTTCCCCCTCACACACGTGGGGTCTGCGGTTCGAATCACCTACAGCCCAGGTGAATGGAAATTTATATTCATGTTTGCAAACACTGCAGGATTCATCAAGCACTCAATTGTCTGCTTACGAAACCTCTACATCTTTCATTGACCATGGCGGCTTGGGGTTGGTTTATTAAATAGTTTACGAGCTCTGAAACACCGCGAGGTCATTCTCAACACAAGGTCACTATTGTTACAGACCTTTGAAGTTCAAGTTCAAGTATGTTTATTGAGACAAGCCTTTGAAGTATACCTTTGAAGCTCATAAACTGCTTAATAAATGCAAACTATGTCGTCATGATTGAGGGAAGATGCACGGGTTTCGTAAGTGAATATTTCAGTACTAGACAGATGTGGCCTGCAGCCTGGTTGAAGCCTGCCTATAGTTATGAGTACGATCGTTACACAAACTTGCTCAAAAGGCTGACAAACAATACTGCAATAAAAATATACAATGAAACTAAGTACTTTCGAATTTCCGTGCAGCACAGGACAGGGCGAAAGAAAGATTTTTTATTTCCTTAAAATTGTAATACATAATTTGAAGCAAAAATAAATGTGTGCACATGTGCACACGGCTGCGTGCGCGGCGTGCACACGAACCGTCCTGATTGTTGCCAGATTGATTGATTGATAGAGATTAAGCCACCCAAGAGATGCACGGGCATGAATAGCCCGTAAGTGGTGGCCCTTTGGAGCCATTACCAGTATCAAGAGATGATACTAGAGATCTGTGGAGGCGCGACTGCACCCTGCGTGACGGGAGATGTCTCCCGGACCAAATGGTGTTGCCAGATTGATTGTTTGATAGAGATTAAGCCACCCAAGAGGTGCACAGGCATGAATAGCCCTTAAGATTGTTCCCACTACCTGCGGCCCCTTTATAGTGCGCCACATACTCATCCTGTCAGGTACTAGTTCAGACCTTCTAGTACGTTGTCATGTGTTCTTAAAAATGTGGATGAAGATGGCCTCCACCACCTCCAGTATATTCACAAATGTTTCCCCACTCATACACTGAAAGAGTACTGCCTCATAGGCACGAGTGGAGGCTACTAACACAAATGAGTTGAAGAAATGTAAGGAAATACTCGTACTCAATACCGGTGATCAACAAGTGGAATGTACAGAAAGAAGAGTTGTGGAAGCCGCCTCATTCCACAACTTTAAGGCCAGACTCAACACAGAATTTGAACGTCAGAATAGTTAAATTATAAGGCAGCATGCAGACGATGAGTCACAATAACGTGGCTGAAGATATGATGACCAGACCACACACTAGAAGATGAGGAGACGACGACGTTTTGGTCCGTCCTGGACCATTACCATGTCGATTGTCTTGATTGTCATCACAGGGCAACAGGTACAATATGGACAGTGAAAATTAAGTCAGAGGTAAGAGATCCAGTGTGAAATGCCTGCCCCCAGCATCCATGGCTCCTACCGCAGGCAGTAGAGTCAGGTGTGCGCTGAGGTCACCCACAGGTGTCTCCTTTACTTTCACTTGCAGATGAGCTGTATGACACCAGATGAGTTTTACAACATATATATATACGTGACTTGTCGAGGCATACACAACGCACTACCATTTTCGTTCCATAAACTGAATCACTGGAAGCAGTACAAATTCAAACTACTGTACAACATATGTAGGCTTACTTGCAACATAATGGAGAACATACATAATTATAGTATCTATGAGGTCTATGGTGGGAGCAGTGTAGAGCATGACTAGCGGAAGTACGTGAGTCACTCATAATGACACGTGTTCCTGGGCCATACGGCACATTGCACCACCCCCATTGATGGGGAAACACCCCCCCAACCACCCACCTTGCAAAGGGAAGGAAGAGAGCTGGGGACGAATAAAACAAAATTCATTTTCTTCACGCCCACTACCGCCACGGGTGGTGGACATGTGGGCGTGTTGAACCGAGTCATCACCAGTCGAGCCTGGCCCCCCGGGCCGGTCTCGGGGGAGGAGTAGAACTCCCGCAACCATCTTCAGATATGCTCCAGGTACGTACAGAACGATGCCTGCTTTATATTCCTACACACCTGCTTACTCGTTGCCACAAGCACAATCATCGCCAGTAATTGTATAACGCACACCTTCTTCACCTTTGACCTGATTTACAAAACCCCGAAGTCACGTCATTGGAGGCCCGTACCGCATCCCTTGTGGGCCAGCTGGGAGGGAGCCCGCCAGATCATGCGACACACGCACACAGGGAAATATAATAATCAGTAATAAAGAGAAGCCACGGGTTGGGTAGGTGGTGTGAGAGAGGGGGAGGAGGAGGTGGTGCCTGGCGTCACAGGTCGATGAATGTGACGCCAGAGGTAAGGTAAAAAAACTCCGTTGTTGACGTCAAATTCACTGTATCCCTGCTGACCAGACCACACACTAGAAAGTGAAGGGACGACGATCTTTCGGTCCGTCCTGGACCATTCTCAAGTCACTGTATCCCCCCCCCCCTCACCCTTCGATTAAGAGACATGAGCAAATTTATATTAATAATATAGATGTATATATATGCATATTACATTTTTGTTTATAAGTTATTTTTTGATTGCAGTCAATCACAGGAAATTATGCTCGGCGCCCCGTGCAGTCATGGTGGCATATATCATAATATATTATTTAATATCCACACAGTTATAAATCCTTCCGTTCTCATGATACAAAAATATTGTGGTGGAAGTTGGTGTGGTGGTGACTGTGGTAGTGGTGGTGATGATGATTGTGGTTGGTGGTGGTGGTGATGATGGTTGTGGTTGATGGTGGTGGTGATGATGATTGTGGTTGGTGGTGGTGGTGATGATGGTTGTGGTTGGTGGTGGTGGTGATGATGATTGTGGTTGGTGGTGGTGGTGATGATGGTTGTGGTTGGTGGTGGTGGTGATGATGATTGTGGTTGGTGGTGGTGGTGATGATGATTGTGGTTGGTGGTGGTGGTGATGATGATTGTGGTTGGTGGTGGTGGTGATGATGGTTGTGGTTGGTGGTGGTGGTGATGATGGTTGTGGTTGGTGGTGGTGGTGATGATGGTTGTGGTTGGTGGTGGTGGTGATGATGGTTGCGGTGGTGGTTGGCGTGATTGTGGGGGACGTGGGGGGGGTGAGGTTATGAAGGTACAATATCAGTACATACTGTACTAAGGGGTACATACCCCTTAGAATCTTGTATGTTGTGATCATATCCCCTTGTCTACTACGACGAAAAACGATACTACGTGGTTGTTTAGTTCCTGATACCAGAGCACATTGTCTTTGATGAAACTTACACACACACACACACACACACACACACACACACACACACACACACACACACACACACACACACACACACACACACACACACACACACACACACACACTGGGGGGGGGGGTCTGACAGCTGAGCGGACAGCGCGCAGGACTCGTAATTCTGCTGCCCGGGTTCGATTCCTGGACTAGGCAGAAACAAATGGGCAAAGTTTCTTTTACCCTGATGCCCCTGTTACCTAGCAGTAACTAGATACCCGGGAGTTAGACAGCTGTTACGGAGCTGCTTCCTGGGTGTGTGTGTGTGTGAAGAAAAAAAATAGTTAGTAGTTATAGTTGATTGATTGACAGTTGAGAGGCGGGCCGAAAGAGCAGAGCTCAACCCCCGCAAGAACAACTAGGTGAAATACAACTACGTGAATACACACCCCAGGGAGTGAACATAACCCTAACTATAATGTTGACCAGACCACACACTAGAAGGTGAAGGGACGACGACGTTTCGGTCCGTCCTGGACCATTCTCAAGTCCTTCGACTTGAGAATTGTCCAGGACGGACCGAAACGTCGTCGTCCCTTCACCTTCTAGTGTGTGGTCTGGTCAACATACTTTAGCCACGTTATTGTGACTCATCGCCCAACTATAATACTAGAAGCCCACAGCAGAATAACGTCAGCAGCACATGCCAAACTGGCCAACATTTCCGCCCCAAAACTTGGACAAAGAAACCTTCAGGTCATATACACAACATATGTACGACCCAGTTTTGAATACGTAGCCTTCCCTTGAAGCCACCCAAGGCAATGGTTGAAGATTGAAGATATGTGAAAAGGCTCGTTTCTGAACTGAGGAGCTTGAGCTATAAGAAAAGACTAGGGTATAAAATTTCCCTATACTGGTGCAGGAAAGACTGAGGGATCAAGACCTCGCCACTGGAGGAGAGGAAGAATAGAGGGCACATGATAACGACATAAGATTTTAACCATAAACAACAAAGTAAAACAAATGAATTGTTTAAAGCTAGCAACAGCAGACGGTGATTTAGATAGAAATTCTACGCGAATAAGAAGAAGAAAAGCCAGAAAGTACATCTTCAGTGTTAAGAGTCGTGACAAACCATCAGTCTTCAACACCAGAAAAGTCAGCGGCTTCAGAAAAAGTTGGGCCAGCTTGTGCTTCAATGTGGCGCCGCTACCTTCCCCAGTGGCACCGCACCACCAGCGCCATCTATCACTTGGAACATGTTCTCACAACAAAAGGTGTTGAAGTAATAGTCAGCTGACCAAATGATTGCCTGGCTCACTGATGGCTACAGCGTCTCCCTCAACCATATACAAATGAAGCCTAGCATAACCATATACAAATGAAGCCTAACATAACCATATACAAATGAAGCCTAGCATAACCATATACAAATGAAGCCTAACATAAACATATACAAATGAAGCCTAACATAAAATCATATATTCATCATAAATAACCACAGAAAAGCAATTGTTAGTACCCAAATTTAAAATGCGCTGAGGTAAGAAAACAGTTTTCTGCTTGTAAAATGCTTGTTGAAGCCGAGATGATAGATAACGGAGAGGGCGGGCAGGCAGGCCGGCGAGCAGTGAGTATTCATCTCTACTTGTGCTTGTGGGGGTTGAGCTCTGCTCTTTCGGCCCGCCTCTCAACTCTCAATCAATCAACTGTTACTATTATTTTTTTTTTTTACATACATACACACCCCCAGGAAGCAGCCCGTAACAGCTGTCTAACTCCCAGGTACCTATTTACTGCTAGGTAACAGGGGCATCAGCGTGAAAGAAACTCTGCCCATTTTGTTTCTGCCATCACAGGGATCGAACCCGGACCCTAGGATTACGTGAGCGAACAGAGAAGTTAGGAATAAAGATATGACTGGCTTTTCCAACGGGTGACAGTTTAGCTAATATAAAAAGGACTGGGGTTTGGTTGTGGAGTGATTGAGGGGAATGAGCGAGAGCGGCTGCAGGAGAAGGGTTGTGGCCCCAGAGATGTGGAGCACAGGCAGGAACACCCAGTGACGGAGTACAGCCTGTGGTTTGTTGTTGTTATAGATTCAGCTACTCGGAACAAGTTCCAAGCAGCACGGGCTATGGTGAGCGCGTAACTTACCTGGTACAGGAGTTGGGCAAGTAGCACGGGCTATGGTGAGCCCGTAGAGGACTTACCTGGCACAGGAGCCGTGCTGTGTGTGTGGAGCGTGTGGTGTAGTGTGCGGCTCTGAAACAACGCTTGCAATTGGAGTAGGGATTACGGGCTATTCATGCCCGTGCCACCTCTTGGCTGGCTTAATCTTTATCAATCAATCAATCCGGAATAGGGTCAAATTAACTGATTGATAATTTATCTATCGGGGGTCATTGGCATCGTATAAAATCCAGTATGAATGAAACCATTGTGTTAGGTTTGTATATTTCTGCTCGACTTTCCGCAAATCAATCCAGCTGGAATGTACAGGACTCCGTGGCCTAAGAGTTCCTTATTCCTAGATGATGGAACACACACTTTATTTCCTTTACTTAGGTAAGGGGTGGGGCTGTAATTGACAGCCCCACCTCTTGCCATATAAGAATTAAAGAAACTGCATAAGGCCGATTATCCCTTAGATTGATTGATGAAGATTAAGCCACCCAAAAGGTGGCACGAGCATGAATAGCCCGTAAGTGGTGGCCCATTTAAGCCATTACCAGTATCAAGAGCTGATACTGGAGATCTGTGGAGGTGCGAATGCACCCTGCATGACGGGAGATGTCTTCCTTATGAATGTGTTAAGATGAAGATGAAGCAACCCAAAAGGTGGCACGGGCATAAATAGCCCGTAAGTGGTGGCCCATTTAAGCCATTACCAGTATCAAGAGCTGATACTGGAGATCTGTTGAGGTGCGAATGCACCCTGCATGACGGGAGATGTCTCCCTTGTGAATGTGTTAAGATGAAGATGAAGCCACCCAAAAGGTGGCACAGGCATGAATAGCTCTTAAGTGGTGGCCCTTTTGAGCCATCACCAGTATCAATAGATGATACTGGAGATCTGTGGAGGTGCGACTGCACCCTGCGTGACGGGAGATGTCTCCCGGACCAAATGGTGACCAGATGGTGATTATCCCTTACAAAACAACTCATATTTATATTGACCCAAACTCATTCATATATATGTGTAACCTATAAGAGTTGAAGTATCTAGCGATCCCACGTAATTTGTTCCATAAACCAACGATATTATTTACAAACCAGTACTTTCCTAAAGTCTAAACTTCTTCAATTTATATCCACTGTTTGGAGTTCTATTTTGTGCTGAAATTGAAATTGAAATAAGTTTATTGAGGTAAAATACACACAAAGGGATGAGGTAGCTCAAGCTATTCTCACCCCGTTCAGTACAACGTGTTAATACATACATAGACACACATCACAAACAATAAACATATTACCAAACATTCTGAGAGATAAACATCTACATTTCCTATTTTGTGCTGATATATTTCAATAATAAGACAGGGAAAGAGAGCAGACTTGGAGAAGGACGAAATGACTCGTGTGGCGCCTCGCTGCCTTGTTCTGCCGCCTGTTGACATATAATTTAACAATTTTGTCGTTCGAATTCTTCGTTGAATCTGGCCTTAAAGCTTTGGATGGGGGGGGGGGTGGCTTCCATAACATCTTTTAGTGCATTCCACTTGTTGATCACCCGTATAAGGTGATTGTACTGTATTGTCCTTAACATTTATTCGACTCGCTTGAGTTTCCAGCTTTCATCTACGTCCTCTTGCCCTATTTAAGCTGTATTAAAGATGTCCTTCTCTACCATGTCTATTCCCCTTAGAATCTTGTATGTTGCGATCATATCCCCTTGTTTACACTTTCCTCTCATCCAGGGTTGTGAGCGATTTAGCTCCCTTAATCAATCCTCGTTGTCTAACCATCTTAGCTTGGCACTAATCTTGTTGCAAATGTGAGCACATACGAGTGTAAGGGTACCACAGTGACTCACCCTCAGACATTAGGAGCAGTAGTGAGGCGTGTGGCAGCAGGAGAGCAGGAGCAGGGGACGTTGTGAGGGGGAGGAGGGGACGTTGTGAGGGGGAGCAGGGGACGTTGTGAGGGGGAGGAGGGGACGTTGTGAGGGGGAGCAGGGGACGTTGTGAGGGGGAGGAGGGGACGTTGTGAGGGGGAGAAGGGGACGTTGTGAGGGGGAGGAGGGGACGTTGTGAGGGGGAGGAGGGGACGTTGTGAGGGGGAGAAGGGGACGTTGTGAGGGGGAGGAGGGAACGTTGTGACGGGGAGAAGGGGACGTTGTGAGGGGGAGAGGTCTGCACCCACACACCTGGTCATCACTCTTCGTTGCCATGGAAACCGCTCATAGCTTACCTCTCTCGCTCTCTACACCCCCACACATTATATATATATATATATATATATATATATATATATATATATATATATATATATATATATATATATATATATATATATATATATATATATGTCGTACCTAGTAGCCAGAACGCACTTCTCAGCCTACTATTCAAGGCCCGATTTGCCTAATAAGCTTAGTTTTCATGAATTAATTGTTTTTCGACTACCTAACCTACCTAACCTAACCTAACCTAACTTTTTCGGCTACCTACCCTAACCTAACTTATAAAGATAGGTTAGGTGAGGTTAGGTAGGGTTGGTTAGGTTCGGACATATATCTACGTTAATTTTAACTCCAATAAAAAAAATTACCTCATACATAATGAAATGGGTAGCTTTATCATTTCATAAGAAAAAAATTTAAGAAAATATATTAATTCAGGAAAACTAGGCTTATTAGGCAAATCAGGCCTTGCATAGTAGGCTGAGAAGTGCGTTCTGGCTATTAGGTACGACATATATATATATATATATATATATATATATATATATATATATATATATATATATATATATATATATATATATATATATATATGGGATGGCTTTCTTTTCTATGGCTGACCCTCTTTTCTCTTTGTGTCTCTATCTGTGTCTCTCTTACTCTGCTGAGGACTGAAACAGCAGTACAGAATGAAGGAGAAAGAATAGGAGGAGAAAGACCATGCCTACATGTAGGTTTGTTACATACAAACTACCAGAACACTGCCAGCAGAACATGCTACACTGCTAAACATTCTGATGTTCTACAACCAATGTGATGAGCTACATAATGAGGCGAGCTGTTGCATCACACCGACCACCAGCCGCTGGAAGAAGGAGTCAAACAGCAAGAACCTTACACACACACACACAGCCGTACAATTAGGCCAGATAAGTTGTCTTTCAACACGGTAAATATAGACATTTTTTTCTCGGTGACCATTATAAATATATATATGTGTAGGGCTAGGCACTCTCGAAGTAGGCACCCTCGGGCCTAGCTCGACGGTGCCCGTGGGGGTGTTAGCGAGCATGCCCAAGTGCATTACTAGAGCAGCCGCAGGAGTGCCTGGCCCTGAGGGTCCCTGGACCTGAAGGTCCCTGGCCTGAGGGTCCCTGGCCCTGAGGGGTCCCTGGCCCTGAAGGTCCCTGGCCCTGAGGGGTCCCTGGCCCTGAGGGGTCCCCTGGCCCTGAGGAGTCCCTGGCCCTGAGGGGTCCCTGGCCCTGAGGGGTCCCTGGCCCTGAAGGTTGCCGAGGGCCGGACACCTTCCAGGTCAGATCGCACACTTTACATCACCCACACCTTGACCTTCCCCGCGCCTCTACCAAACTCCACACAGCTGTTGACCAGACCACACACTAGAAGTTGAAGGACCATTCTCAAATCTATCGACTTGAGAATGGTCCAGGACGGACCGAAACGTCGTCGTCCCTTCAACTTCTAGTGTGTGGTCTGGTCAGCATACTTCAGCCACGTTATTGTGACTCTTCGCCTCCACACAGCTCTCCCTTCCTCCTAATCTTTGCCACCGGCTATGAAAGCCTGGAGCTATAAAGGGTAGAGTATGTATAGTCACATACACATTGCATGTTTACAGACAAGAAAGAGCTGGATACATACTGGTTTGGAAACTGAGTTAAAGATTTATGGAACAAATTATCGGGTAACATAACAAACCTGGGAACGCTGGAGTGTTTCAAGCGTAGGTTAGACTATATATGGGCCAACATCAGCAGGAGCTGCGTCATATAGGCTAATAGGCCTTTGTTGTATCCTTTATTCCCGTGATCATACAAATCAACACAAATGACATGGTTGGTTTTACGGGTTATTCATGCCCGTGCCACCTTTTGGGTAGCTTAATCTTTATCAATCAATGGCTGGTGTTCTCCTAGAGTGACACAACTGTGTTACTCTCACTCTGTCACGTAACCATCAATAACTCAGTAACACGAAATACTCTCACACAAATACTATTATACTCAACAAGAGAGCAAGAGCAAGAGACCGTGGACATCTTCAAGAGGAAACTAGATTTATTCCTCCAAGGAGTGCCGGACCAACCAGGCTGTGGTGGGTATGTGGGCCTGTGGGCCGCTCCAAGCAACAGCCTGGTGGACCAAACTCTCACAAGTCAAGCCTGGCCTCGGGCCGGGCCTGGGGAGTAGAAGAACTCCCAGAACCCCATCAACCAGGTATCAACCAGGTATCAACCAGGTATCAACCAGGTATCAACCAGGTATCAATCAGGTATCAACCAGGTATCAACCAGGTATCAACCAGGTATCAACCAGGTATCAACCAGGTATCAACCAGGTATCAACCAGGTATCAACCAGGTATCAACCAGGTATCAACCAGGTAAGTACATATATATGTAGCACGGGAAGATTGGGTAGACAGGAAGCATGATCAATGTTACTCAAGGTAAAACTCTCTCCATTGTCTTCAAGTATTTATACGGCCTCAATTAGCTCACTCTCACCTGGAGGCGTCACTCTGCTCTACCAGCACGCACGCGCGCACACACACACACACATGCACACACACACACACACACACACACACACACACACACACACACACACACACACACACACACACACACACACACACACACACACACACACACGCACGCACACACACACACACACACACACACACACACACACACACACACACACACACACACACACGCACGCACACACACACACACAGCTCACAGCGAGCGTCACAAGTCTCACAACAACTTCCTCAACTCATCACTCACCATCAAAAACCCTCACCATAACTTACTATCAAATAATACCAATAACAACATCACAAATCACCATATCTACGCCACCACCTTATCATCATAACCACTATGGCATCCAACCACCATCACTACTCACCAGAATGATTTATCCTCACTACCACAACCACCCCCACAAACCACTGAAGGCTGAGGGAGGTACAGTGACAAGCTCATGGGGAAATAGAGTGTAAATGTGAAGGCTTGAGAGAAGGCAGACAAGAGTGAGAAGAGACGAGAGAGTTACCAGTGGAGTCCCACAAGGGTCACTACTAGCACCTACTTGGTTTGTCTACATGTGAAGAGTATTTCTCGTAGGAGATAGACTGCTTCCTCTCAATACTTGTTGATACAAAAGTTATAAGGAAGATAAATCCAATGGAAGAGTACAAGAAAAAACTAATTATTATTATTATTATTAAAAGAACTGGTTTTAGAAATTAGAATAAAGAGTCACTGTGGACCTTGTATACACAAGCACACAGCCCCCGCTCCTGTGTCATGTAAGTCCACTACGGGCTCACCATAGCCCGTGCTACTTGAAACGTTTTGTTCCGAGTAGCTGAATCTAAAACAACAACAACAACAAACCTTGTATAGTACATATTTCAAACCAGTTCTGTAATATGCGACACTTAAGAGTGTAAATCCTCCTCTCGCTAACCACAAATATAAGCTTTAGAAAGTTGAGAGACATGCCCTGACTCAATGGTCCCAGTGTGGTTCATGAATTGAAACTCACGTCACTGGAAGAGAGAACAATTAGGGGAATACGTCGTTGTTTGTTGTTATAGATTCAGCTACTCGGAACACGTTCCAAGTAGCACGGGCTATGGTGAGCCCGTAACTTACCTGGCACAGGAGCGGGGCAAGTAGCACGGGCTATGGTGAGCCCGTAACTTACCTGGCACAGGAGCGGGGCAAGAAACACGGGCTATGGTTAGCGAGGGGAATACATGAACGAAACACCAAATACTGAGGGGCACAAGTAGAGCAGACAAGGCCGGATTAAAGGGGTGGGTGGTACAAGAACAACGGAACACACCTGGAAACTAAGAACCCGAGTCAGTCACACAGACATTATAAAGATTTATCTGTCACAGTTGTGAACACGTGGAACACACTTAGAAGTGAAATGGTGGAGGGAAACTCCATACACAACTTCAAATGTTGATATGGCCCATTGACTGATTGAAGTTGATGGAAGGGTGAGAGACGGGACCCCCGAATTGAAAGTCAACCTTCGTAAGCACGAGCAGGTAAGTATTATTCTTAAAATGTGCAAAAGGAGCAGCGGAAAGGAAAACGTGAGATAAAGAAAGATTAGGAAAAAGAGAATGAGAAGCAGGAAGAGACGAGGAGGATTTATATTATAATCATAAGGCTTTTTTTCTCGTGCTCAATTTTATTATTTATAATTCCCTTGTCTGTTGCATATTTTGTTCCCCTTCACTTCCGTCATTCCTCTCCCTTCCTGTTACCCTACAACACCTGTTCTTCCTTCCCTCCTCTTCCCTCCTTCTACCTTACACCACCTCTTCCTCACGGGAGACATCTCCCGTCACGCATGGTGCAGTCGCACCTCCACAGTTCTCCAGTATCATCTATTGATACTGGAAATGGCTCAAAAGGGCCACCACTTATGGGCTATTCATGCCCGTGCCACCTTTTGGGTGGCTTAATCTTCTCTCTCTCTCTCTCACCTCTTCCTGCCTTTCCCTTCCTCCTACCCCACACCTCCTCTTCCTCCTTCCTTGCTGCTCCTTAGGAGTAGAGTGACTCGTCTTTTAAAGGAACTCCAAGTTTCTTTTGGTATAAGATTGTTAAGCCAAGTTTGGACTCCGCTGGCGACAAAACTGGTATATGTGATGTCCGCCGCAGTGTGGGAGGAGGAGGAGGAGGAGAGCAGGGGGAGAAGGAAGAGAAGAACTGGAGAAAAAGAAATATAAATGCAGTAAAATGGAGAAGAAGAAGCAGAAACACCACGGGACAACTAGAGGACGGCCAGTACATCAGGAGCGGAAAGTGACAACGCTCAGACCCGCTCCTGTGCCAGGTAAGTTCACTACTGGTTCACCATAGCCGGTGCTACTTGCCCCGCTCCTGTGCCAGGTAAGTTACGGGCTCACCATAGCCCGTGCTACTTGGAACTTGTTCCGAGTAGCTTAATCTGTAACAAGAACAACAACAGACAACGCTCACTCATCAGCAGACAGCTCACAGGGACACAGACAGACACAGCTCAGAGGGGCACAGACAGACCTCACAGCCCCATACAAATCAGGTAACACTTTCGTCTAACACATCACCCACAACGCCCTCGCCTCTAATTACCAGCCAAGGCCCAGAACAGCCAACCCGACGCAGGTGCCCATAATAGCAGTCGTTATCGTGTAAATCACTATAAAACCCTTCAACAACAAATATCTCCTGTCACTACAAGGGAGTAACGAGAGCCTAGACATTGTCCACCTTCATGAGACAGCCGGCGCCCATGAGCTGCACCTCAAGATTGATTGATTGATTGATTGATTGATTGATTGATTGATTGATTGATTGATTGATTGATTGATTGATTGATGAAGATTAAGCCACCCAAGAGGTGGCACGGGTATGAATACCCCGTAAGGCACCTCAAGCTCTAGGGTTACGGTATATACTCATTAAGAAAGGTCAACTCCACCCACGGAAGACATCTCCCGTCACGCAGGGTGCAGTCGCACCTCCACAGATCTCCACTATCAGCTCTTGATACTGGTAATGGCTCAAAAGGGCCTCCACTTACGGGCTATTCATGCCCGTGCCACCTTTAGGGTGGCTTAATCTCCATCAATCGGGTCAGCAGGTGTTTCTCCAGACGCACCCGTGATCAAAGAGCTGAGATAATGCAATACGCCGCAGAGGAAGTCTAGTTCCCACCCACCAAATTTCCCTCTTCCTGTATGTTGGTGGTGCAGCTGTGTCAGCAGCTGCACCACGCCGCCTCCACCACGCCCGCCACAACCTCCCAGGAATTACGTGTACTAACTTGCCACGGCAGGTTAAGGGAACACAATACCACAACCCTAGAGACGAGAAGAATATCACAACCCATCGACTCGAATAAAATCTAGAAGATACCCATTGGGCGAGCGGGGGAGGTGGGTACAGCTGAAGAGAAGCAGGAGGTTATCTTGAGGTTATCTTGAGATGATTTCGGGGCTTTAGTGTCCCCGCGGCCCGGTCCTCGACCAGGCCTCCACCCCCAGGAAGCAGCCCGTGACAGCTGACTAACACCCAACCCAGTTGTGGCCACCGAGGAGAGAGGAAGCGGTGAAGGTGTAGATAAAAGAGCTTGACCCAACTGCATGGCGAAACAGACCAAAATTGTATTATGAAAGTCCCAAATATATCCCTTCAACAACATGTAAAATACGCCACTCACCACAAATATCCCAGAAACATACACCTCACCAATTACAAATGGCCGCTCACGGAGCAGCTCCACAACCACCTCAATACCACCAAAATATTCTATCGTCACCAAAAAGGTGTCACCAGCACAACTATAGATATTATCTATAGATACAGATATTACCTAGCCGCAAGTTCCCGCACGCGTGCGGGGGGGGGGTTGTGGCCACCTGGGGAGACGTGGGGGAGGTTGTGGCCACCTGGGGAGACGTGGGGGAGGTTGTGGCCACCTGGGGAGACGTGGGGGAGGTTGTGGCCACCTGGGGAGACGTGGGGGAGGTTGTGGCCACCTGGGGAGACGTGGGGGAGGTTGTGGCCACCTGGGGAGACGTGGGGGAGGTTGTGGCCACCTGGGGAGACGTGGGGGAGGTTGTGGCCACCTGGGGAGACGTGGGGGAGGTTGTGGCCACCTGGGGAGACGTGGGGGAGGTTGTGGCCACCTGGGGAGACGTGGGGGAGGTTGTGGCCACCTGGGGAGACGTGGGGGTGGTTGTGGCCACCTATGAGACGTGGGAGTAACGGAAGAGATTTGGGGAAGCCACGAGGGAAGAGGAGGGGAGGGGAGCCACATCTGCCACCATCTCCTAATGTTACAGTGTAACACGGGCCCGCTTCCCCGGGCCTCTCTCCCTCGCCCCTCCACCAGCACGTGCACCAGCCAGAAATGAGAGGCGCCCCCTACAACACAAGACGCTCAGCCATCCACAGCCTCATGCGGGCTGTGCCGTTATCAGCAACATCACTCCATCAACGATCCTTCATCAATAATGCTTACTCACATTTAGAACATGCTTACTAAGATCGCTGTAACATCTTACTAAGATTTACTCCCTTGTGGACCAATATAACAAACTCATCAAATAAATGAGATTTTAGGGTTACCTAGCAGTAAAATAGGTACCTGGGTGTTAGTCAGCTGTCACGGGCTACTTCCTGGGGGTGGAGGCCTGGTCGAGGACCGGGCCGCGGGGACACTAAAAGCCCCGAAATCATCTCAAGATAACCTCAAGATAGGGTTCGGGCTTGAAAGGTAGGATAAGAGCTCTTGGCTTGGAGGTTCATTAGGAACATTAATGACATCCCTAATGAGCTCTAGTTTTTGTTTACAAACAATAAGAGGTAGAATGAGGGGGGGGGGGAAGTGATGTTGTTGTTGTTATAGATTCAGCTACTCGTTCCGAGTAGCACGGGCTATGGTGAGCCCGTAGTGGACTTACCTGGCACAAGAGCGGTGCTGAATGTGTGGGGGGAATGATTGAGCTAGAGCAAACTACACGAGAGGGACAGGATGAACAACCCAGTGGGTTTTCTTCCTATTGGGGAGTGTTGTACATTCTGCTATGGCGGTATGTTCACTCACAAGATGAGTGGCGCTGCCCAATAAACTCGCCCCTCGGGGCAAAATTTAAAATTTACACGAGAGGAGGAACTGGGGGAAGTGGGGAAGGGGGTATTTAAAACCACAAATAAGATTCTCATATGAAAAGATCAGACAGACAAAGAAGCAATGTTAAGAGCTATGACCAGCAGAACAAGGAGGCGCACACATACAAGTTAAAGACTCAACTGACTCACAGAGATGTCAGTAGAACGTCATCGGTGCTAGGGCGCTTGGTGGGTGGGTGGACAGTACGCTGGATACGTTGTCCTGTGGATCGGGGATCGATTCCCGACGGTGGGGGAAACAAATGGGCAGTTTCTTTCACCCTGATGCCCCCTGTTACCTAGCAGTAAAAAGGTACCTAGGAGTTAGACAGCTGTTACGGGCTGCTTCCTGTGTGTGTGTGTGTGTGTGTGTGTGTGTGTGTGTGTGTGTGTGTGTGTGTGTGTGTGTGTGTGTGTGTGTGTGTGTGTGTGTGTGTGTGAAAAAATTCATTGCTTTATTGACAGGTGAGAGGCGTGCCGAAAGAGCCAGAGCTCAACTCCCGCAATTACAACTAGGTGTATACACACACACACACGCTAACTCCATACATACACACATCGATAATCTTTTTGTATCACAAACGATTCAACAAGAGGCTCACAACAGTCACCATACAAGGCACTTTACATGTATGGTGAGTCACACACAGTTACTAGTCTTGCCCCTGTGACTCACCATAGCTGTAAAGTGCCTTGTATAGTGACTGTTGAGAGCGAAGCTTATCCCCCCCGCACGCACAACTAGGCAAGTACACACACACACACACACACACACACACACACACACACACACACACACACACACACACACACACACACACACACACACACACACACACACACACACACCAGCAGGTGAAGTGTTGGGCTGGATGTCAACAGACATGAAAGGTCAGAGAGAGTCACCAGTCAGTGTCATGGCCAGGAGGAGGTCAGAAAAAAATAAGACAGAGTGTTTAAGGGGTGAGAGAGGTCAGGGATAAGGTAGAAGGTACACCAGCGAGCTCATGGGTGTGTGTAGCCTTGAGGTGAGATAAGTCACACTTAAAGAAAGATTAAGATAAGTCAAGAAAAGCAGTAGGATGAATCACAACTATTCCCTTTAGTGGTAATTAACGTATACGGGAAGGGGGAGTGGGGGAGGGGGAGAAGAGACAATAAAGTGTGTTGTGTAGTGTGTAGATGGTGAAGGAGGAGACACACACACACACACACACACACACACACACACACACACACACACACACACACACACACACACACACACACACACACACACACACACACACACACCAGCCCCCGTCCTCTTGATATGCCACTCTGCCCAAAATCCTGTAGATCTTTGCGAGCCGTCACTGTTCGTAGTAGATTTGCATTCGTAATATTGATTACCACAAGGTGAGGAACGCGATCTGTTAGTAAGAGAGCGGCGGGTTGCACACCCACCCACGCCAGTCTGTCGTGTCCTCTAACACTATGCAACCCTGCAACAGGAAAACATAACAACTCCAACATGAGGCTTCCTATCCCTATAACACTTAGGGTGTTAACGCCACGTTCAGCTCAAGTGCGCAACTGCAAGTGTAAATATAAAATGGAAACAAAAATATCGAGTAAACTGTTCGCGGGAGAGAGGGAGAGAGGGAAGGAGGGAGAGAGGGAGAGAGGGAGAGAGGGAGAGAGGGAGAGAGGGAGGGAACTGTCATCACTGCCAGACCATCATGACCAAAATACGTCAGGTGAAGTCTTGGCAATCCCCCCCCCCTCCACCGCCCCCCCCCCCCGCGTACCCCTATCATTCATTACCATATCTCCACCCATCTCTTACCCCATGGCCGTCTCCAAGCTTCTCTCTACTGTATACTCAATACCGGGTCGATATTGAAGGATATCAATATCGAGATATATATATATATATATATATATATATATATATATATATATATATATATATATATATATATATATGTATATATATATATATATATTTATATATATATATATATGCAAACAAGCCTGAATGGTCCCCAGGACTATATACAACTGAAAACTCAGAAGTGATAGTCAGAAGTGACTATATAAGAGTCACTTCTGGGGTGTGAGTTTTCAGTTATATATATATATATATATATATATATATATATATATATATATATATATATATATATATATATATATATATATATATATATATATCAAGGTGATGGTGGGGAATCCATTGGTGGAGGTAGCACCTTATCACTCGCCCATCATCCTCCACACCCATACCACACCCACAGCAGTAAAAATAAGACACTTTTAGAGAGTCATAAGAGGTAGTGTGGAGAGGCGTGACAACAATAATGAAGGCCAAGCATAAACAACACTGACCTACAGGTATAGAACACAAACAACACCAGTATTACAAGTACAATGGACGAGTTACCTGTATCAACAGCTGAGCAACACAAGGAGTGAGAGATGTGAAATATATAAAGTTACATCAAGGAAATAGACCTAACTCTTGCTTATTTATTGACTTTCTCTACCTCCTACCTCCTGGGTTCGATCCCAGGCGCCGGCGACAAACAATGGGCAGAGTTTCTTTCACCCTATGCCCCTGTTACCTAGCAGTAAATTAGGTACCTGGGTGTTAGTCAGCTGTCACGGGCTGCTTCCTGGGGGTGGAGGCCTGGTCGAGGACCGGGCCGCGGGGACACTAAAAAGCCCCGGAATCATCTCAAGATAACCTCAAGATAACCTCCTCATCACAATCGACTTGAGAATGGTCCAGGACGGACCGAAACGTCGTCGTGCCTTCAACTTCTAGTGTGTGGTCTGGTCAACAAGGACTCTCCAGCCTGCTTCGCCTCTCTCATTACCTTGTCTTGCTAGTTTATGTCTGTAAATCACCAGGCTTTTTACCTCGATAATGGTCCAGCAAGAACCTAAACTTCGCCACTATTTTTAAATTTATATTGTCTGGGTTTAATATTTATTTATAGTACTTAAACTGTAACACTGTAAAAGTGTTTGAGTTAGTTTATTTAAAATATATATAGAGTACATGAGTCACAGACAAGGATCTGAGAGGCGCCAGTTGTCTGCCTGAGATCTCACACCTCTAACCGTTAACGACCCCAAGTGACCTGAGGTCAGATCATGAGAATTTCACCTTGCTTCCGCTAAGCTTATAATTGTAGTCTGGTAGCCTTCAAACATGCCGACGTTTAAGGAGTGGCTTGGTAGTGCCGGAGGCTATCTACTTGTGGGCGGAGTTAGCTACTAGGTTCCCCAATATAAACTCGGAGAGCTATCCAGCAAGAAGGATTAAGAGACAGAACAGCAGACGAGAGCAGAGACCTGCTCCCTACCAGGGAGGCTGTCGGCCGGCAGGGGCGAGACAGTCTCTGTCAAGCTACAGACCCCCCCCCCCCCTCTCTATTCAACTTAGACTCAGTACTCGGTGAGTGAACATTAAGGTGACTTGGTCGTGTTTACATATGTTGTGTGATGATCAGGGGCAGTCAAGTTGTAGGGTTCTCAGATTCTTGGATGATGACTCACTTTGCATATTAAACTGGAACATTTTAATTGAATTGCTAAATTATGATACTTCATGTGAAATATAATTATGAATTTATTATTTAAATTGTGTTTAACTTTGTTCCCTAAAGATTTTGAGTTGAGGTGAGAAAGCCTCTGTAGTTACTGGTTTCATGGTTTAGAATGAGTACATGATAAAGATGGGAACTACTAATAATGAACTCATGATAACATCTTTTGAGAATTTTGTGATACAGGCAAGTTCCATTCCTTGTCTTGTATGTAATGATCATGAATGGATGGTGGCAGCATTTCGTCTTCTACTATCTACTCTTCTACTTCTACTATCTACTCTTCTCCTTCTACCTATCTACACCTCTCCCTCCACCCTTCTCTAAACTCTCACTTTCAACTAATGACCCTCCTTGCCCCTCCCACCTCTCTCCCTCTCACCCCAAACCCTCACTAATTACTTCACTATTCATTTCTTTCCTCTCGTATTCTCTTATACGTTTGTGGCAATGATTCTGTATTCTAGAGTTCTCTCTAGAGTTTCGGGTAACTGATCAAGTGACGGCGCCTTGTAGTCTTAGCACCTAGGTAGTCAAATACCTAGGTTACAAGGTGTTGAACGAGAGAGGTTGCCTTAGGAACTCTGGAGGGTGCTCTAGAATAGTTAGCTAACTGGGGACGGGATAACGGACTAGAGAGAGCTGTTTCCCCCGGCCTCGTTAGTTAACTGGGGGGGGGTGGAATAATGGACAAGGTAGAGCTATTTCCCCCACCCCCCGTTACAATGTTGGCAGCGGTGTTGAACAATGTTGTAGGTAGTTGGTGTTCTTTTAACATTGTTCAGTCCCACGTGTCTTTTTGCCGCTCAGGCGCTATCAGGGAGATCTTGACAGGTGTTTTACTTTCGCGATTTAGCGAGTTTTCAGGTTAGGAGATAGTGATTTTCTGACGATGTATTTTAGTGAGTTTGTGAGTTTTGTGGTGTTCAGGGAATGTTCACCAGAACTTGCGTGTGTAGTGATTAATGTTAGTGATAAGATTTGGCGATTTGGGAACTTAGCGGTGTTGGTAGTGCAGGTCAGCTGAGTGTGACAGGTGACCTCGCATGTCCCACGGGGACACCCAGCCACCGCTGGTCTCCAGGTCAGTGGGGAGTGGCAGGTGTAGTTCTTAAGTAGTTTAAGTGTGGTTCTGCTCAGATTATTGCGATCGACTGTTTTACTCCATTTGAACGCAATAACCCGAGGTGTACTGGTATTGTACAGCATGCTAGTGTGGACTAGTGTGTCAGTAGACTTCACGTTGGGGACGCTCGACGTTAGATAGTCTGGTCACAGGGGTGACAACAGTTTGGGAGTTGTTTACCGGCGGAGAAGCTAGGGAAACACTCTGGGTCACGTAGGTGGCTGTAGGTTAAGGGTGGGAGTAATGGTTAATTAAGTACGTAAGATTAGGAACGGTATAGTTAAGTTAGGCTAGTGTTTTGTCTATTAGTTTTGATATTTATTGTGGAGATTCGTTGTGTGACAAGTTAAAAGTAGTGATGACCTTATTCTCTCTTCTCTAACTTTACTCTGTTACTGTTTTATGTTCCACCAAGTCAATATCATTCAGAGTTAATTGGATTATTAAAATTTAAGTGTAGTTGTTGCCAGGAGGAGAGCTTATAATTGGACTGTGTGAACCCTATACAAACTACAGGGTCACACAACAAGATGGAACACGGGTATTGTCGCCTTTATGTTCAATTCACAGGTGGGAGCCAGAGGAGAGGCGCGACGCATATACAGAAGAGGGAGACGGCTGCTGTGTACCACACTCAGGGACGTTCCTCACCACCACGACGACCAGCCCCCTACCTGGATGTCAGGGCCACCACCACCACCATCACCCCAGGGGACCCCGAGATACAGCCCTCTCAGTCGGTCAACATTGGTCTACCCAGTGGACCCCAAGACGGACGGACCCCAGGGTACCCCAAGACGGACGGACCCCCAGTGGACCCCAGGTCGTTCTGCAGACGACCCCAGACGACCCAGTAAAGATGGAAGAGGAGCAACAACGACTCCAGTCTGTCCCACCAACATCGGTCTACCCAGTGGACCCCAGGACGGACAGACCCCAATGGACCCCAGGTCGCTTGTCAAAGACCCAGGGGAGGAGGAAGAGAGAAGAAGGAAGAGAGAAGAAAGAAGAGAGAAGAAAGAAGAGAGAAGAAGGAAGAGAGAAGAAAGAAGAAAGAAGAAGAAGAAGATAAGACAAGCTGAGTGAGACACGATACCTAGTGTCCCTTGCTGGTGTCAGCATCATTGCATGGAGCGTAATTGCAAGACAGGATCGTTTGCCTTAACTGGCCGCCCCTCCTACAAGCAGGTAGCTCTGTTGAGTGATTCTTCCTGTGTCGTGCGGACTTGATGTGGCTGTCAGAAGTAGCTCTCTGAAGGAGGCGTGCTGGAGCAACAGGGAGGAGAAGAGTAGGATGGGATTTCTACTGTTGGCAACTATATGAAGGTCTCGAAACTTGTAGTCCCTATAGCTGTGAAGAACCCCAATATACGTCTCTCATGGTGACTGACGTAGGGCCAATTACAGATCAGCTGGGACAACCGAATTCCACGGTCCTGTGCACAGTTCAAGTAGTAACGGCTTTCGGGTTGACCAAGTGTTGTTGTGCGTTAACGACGGAGAAGCGACGGAGGCAGTTGTGTTGAAGAAATGTGGTACAGGATTATCTACAAGACCAAGCAGTGACGTCGCCCAGCCAGAGACAATGGACGTCTGTCTACATATTTCATTTTTTAGAGTAGGATGATGTATATTTGTTTAGCTAGGATGTATTCTTTTCGTTAATAAAGTTGTCGCACACAGCTAGCTTGCTTTAGCAGTGTTGCAAAAACTTTATTTTCGGGGAGAAGGGGAGATGTAACACTGTAAAAGTGTTTGGGTTAGTTTATTTAAAATATATATAGAGTACATGAGTCACAGACAAGGATCTGAGAGGCGCCAGTTGTCTGCCTGAGATCTCACACCTCAAAGCGTTAATGACCTCAAGTGACCTGAGGTCAGATCATGAGAATTTCACCTTGCTTCCGCTAAGCTCTTAATTGTAGTCTGGTAGCCTTCAAACAAGCCGACGTTTAAGGAGTGGCTTGGTAGTGCCGGAGGCTATCTATTTGTGGGCGGAGTTAGCTACTAGGTTCCCCAATAAATACTCGGAGAACTATCGAGCAGAGAGCATTAACAGACAGAACGGGAGTCAGCAGAAGCAGAGAAGACAGCCCTACCAGGGAGGCTGTCGGCCGGCAGGGCGGGAGTCTCTGTCAACTACAGACCCCCCCCCCCCCTCTCTATTCAACTTAGACTCAGTCCTCGGTGAGTGAACATTAAGGTGACTTGGTCGTGTTTTACAAGTGTTGTGTGATGATCAGGGGCAGTCAAGTTGTAGGGTTCTCGAATTCTTGGATGATGACTCACTTTGCATATTAAACTGGAACATTTTAATTGGATTGCTTAAATTATGATACTTCATGGGAAATATAATTATGAATTTATTATTTAAATTGTGTTTAACTTTGTTCCCTAGAGCTTTGAGTTGAGGTGAGAAAGCCTCTGTGGTTATTGGTTTCATGATATTAATGAATACATGGTGTAGAATGAGTACATGATAAAGATGGGAACTACTAATAATGATCTCTTGATAACATCATTTGAGAATTTTGTGATACAGACAAGTTCCATTCCTTGTCTTGTATGTAATGATCATGAATGGATGGTGGCAGCATTTCGTCTTCTACTATCTACTCTTCTACTTCTACTATCTACTCTTCGCCTTCTACCTATCTACTCCTCTCCCTCCACCCTTCTCTAAACTCTCACTTTCAACTAATGACCCTCCTCGCTCCTCCCACCTCTCTCCCTCTCACCCCAAACCCTCACTAATTACTTCACTATTCATTTCTTTCCTTTCGCTTTCTCTTATACGTTTGTGGCAGTGATTCTGTATTCTAGAGTTCTCTCTAGAGTTTCGGGTAACTGATCCAGTTACGGCGCCTTGTAGTCTTAGCACCTAGGTAGTCAAATACCTAGGTTACAAGGTGTTGAACCAGAGAGGTTGCCTTAGGAACTCTGGGAATGCTCTAGAATAGTTAGCTAACTGGGGACGGGATAACGGACTAGAGAGAGCTGTTTCCCCCCGGCCTCGTTAGCTAACTGGGGGGTGGAATAATGGACAAGATAGAGCTATTTCCACCACCCCCCGTTACAAAACGTCAAGGGAAATAAAAACACTATGAATAGGTAAGTGTGTGCAATCTATCCACACACATCTGAAACACTTGACACTGCCCACACGTTTAGGTGAGCACACATACACACACACACACACACACACACGACCAAAGAGCCAAAGCTCAACCCCCGCAAGCACAATTAGGTGAGTACACACACACACACACACACACACACACACACACACACACACACACACACACACACACGTGCAACAGAGACTGCCACAGTAGACGGTAAGTACTCAGGGCCGCGGGAGAGGCACAGTGCCAACCTTCATCCACACACTACTATTATTACTATAACCACTGCCACTATCTTTTCTCTGCCCCCTCCAATACCCTCACCACCTGGACGGTAGAGCGACGGTCTCGCTTCATGCAGGTCGGCGTTCAATCCCCGACCGTCTAAGTGGTTGGGCACCGTTAATTCCTTCCCACCGTCCCATCCCCAAAGCCTTATACTGACCCCTTCCCAGTGCTATATAGTCGTAATGGCTTGGGGCTTCCCTCTGAAAACTCCCTCCCTCCCTCACTATGGCAACTTGCACCACTTGCTCAAGTACATCTGGCCAAATGTAAACCTTGGCGCCAAAACTATCCCCCATGCCTTCATGTCCCCGTGGAATTATTTGCGAACAAGATTAAAAAGGAGTTCAAGAGACAACTCTGTCGCTAATGTTCAAAACGTGTCCAGGTATTTTATCCGGGATCCTAACCAGGTCTTCCATGTTTCCACGTTGTGGAGAGTACACACACACTCTCTCTCTCTAAGGTTGTGCTGGCCGTGAGTCTCTTGCTTACTTTTACACTACCACTCACAGGAATGGTATGGGGTTCACTACTACTCACAGGAATGGTATGGGGTTCACTACTACTCACAGGAATGGTATGGGGTTCACTACTACTCACAGGAATGGTATGGGGTTCACTACTACTCACAGGAATGGTATGGGGTTCACTACTACTCACAGGAATGGTATGGGGTTCACTACTACTCACAGGAATGGTATGGGGTTCACTACTACTCACAGGAATGGTATGGGATACACTACCACTCACAGGAATGGTATGGGGTTCACTACTACTTACAGGAATGGTATGGGGTTCACTACTACTCACAGGAATGGTATGGGGTTCACTACTACTCACAGGAATGGTATGGGGTTCACTACTACTCACAGGAATGGTATGGGGTTCACTACTACTCACAGGAATGGTATGGGGTTCACTACTACTCACAGGAATGGTATGGGGTTCACTACTACTCACAGGAATGGTATGGGGTTCACTACTACTCACAGGAATGGTATGGGATACACTACCACTCACAGGAATGGTATGGGGTTCACTACTACTCACAGGAATGGTATGGGGTTCACTACCACTCACAGGAATGGTATGGGGTTCACTACCACTCACAGGATCAGTATGGGATACACTACCACTCACAGGATCAGTATGGGGTTCACTACCACTCACAGGATCAGTATGGGGTTCACTACCACTCATAGGATCAGTATGGGGTTCACTACCACTCACAGGATCAGTAAGGGGTTCACTACTACTCATAGGATCAGTATGGGGTTCACTACCACTCACAGGATGAGTAAGGGGTACACTACCACTCACAGGATCAGTAAGGGGTTCACTACTACTCATAGGATCAGTATGGGGTTCACTACCACTCACAGGATGAGTAAGGGGTACACTACCCAACACAGGATGAGTAAGGGGTACACTACCCAACACAGGATGAGTAAGGGGTACACTACCCAACACAGGATGAGTAAGGGGTACACTACCCAACACAGGATGAGTAAGGGGTACACTACCCAACACAGGATGAGTAAGGGGTACACTACCCAACACAGGATGAGTAAGGGGTACACTACCCAACACAGGATGAGTAAGGGGTACACTACCCAACACAGGATGAGTAAGGGGTACACTACCCAACACAGGATGAGTAAGGGGTACACTACCCAACACAGGATGAGTAAGGGGTACACTACCCAACACAGGATGAGTAAGGGGTACACTACCCAACACAGGATGAGTAAGGGGTACACTACCCAACACAGGATGAGTAAGGGGTACACTACCCAACACAGGATGAGTAAGGGGTACACTACCCAACACAGGATGAGTAAGGGGTACACTACCCAACACAGGATGAGTAAGGGGTACACTACCCAACACAGGATGAGTAAGGGGTACACTACCCAACACAGGATGAGTAAGGGGTACACTACCCAACACAGGATGAGTAAGGGGTACACTACCCAACACAGGATGAGTAAGGGGTACACTACCCAACACAGGATGAGTAAGGGGTACACTACCCAACACAGGATGAGTAAGGGGTACACTACCCAACACAGGATGAGTAAGGGGTACACTACCCAACACAGGACATGTACAGCCTCCACTACCACACACAGGACAGCTAGGAGCTGTATAATAACTAAATACACATAAAAATATAAACGAAAATAAATGTATAAACGTAAATATATAAATGTATAAACTAAATAAATGAACTCGCAGTTATTCCTCCGGACACTTTTCCTCTCCATTCCATCCATCCATCGCTAGTGTCTCTATCAACTACAGGAGGAGAGGCAGAACACGAGGGTAATACTCACGCATCCTGTAGGATCTCGCAGGGCCCTTCTCCACCTTCCAGAGGGGGACTCTTCATGATGGTGTGGATGGGGGAGGGGAGGGAGAAGGGGTCCTGGTCACAGCATCGTCCCCCAAGGTAAAGTAGCCACCACACACTCACACACACGCGCGTGCGTGTGAGTGCTCCTCACACTCACTCACTCAACGGAGGAGCTGGCTGGCACGTTGTCGTTTTTAGTTTGTTTTGTTCCACCTGGTGCAAGCGTCGTCTCTGGATCAAATGTTAATGTTGCGACTCACAACTTTTCAGTGTTATTCTAACGTTGAGTCCACTGTATTCTTTCTATTTGGTCTAGTTTTAACTTGGTGTAAATGACAGTTATAATATTTTCAGTAGCGTGGCCTGGTGGCCCGAGCCGTTGTTTACGCTACACATCCAGCTGCTGCTGCTTCGCTTCACACATCCTTCACTTCCAAGTATGGTTCACTGTAAAACACAAAGCGTCTTACCCACCACACACTTTAAGGTCTACACCTTGAGTCCAGTACAAATTGAGCCGCCACACGCACCTGCTATACTTCACCACTTAGAAGTGTTGCCTCCTCACCATTTACAAGTGTTCAATGGTCAGGTTGGTGTGGTGGTCTTCCCACTAAAGCCTTGTGGCCGAGGTGTGACTCTTGCCACACGCTCAGGGTGTACTCACCATCACACTACTTCACCATCACACTACTTCACCATCACACTACACAGTCTTCCCAACTTTCTGTACGAGACATCAAATTAAAGGGGAACTTAATCTCTCTCTCTCTCTCTCTCTCTCTCTCTCTCTCTCTCTCTCTCTCTCTCTCTCTCTCTCTCTCTCTCTCACTCTCTCTCTCTCTCTCTCTCTCTCTCTCTCTCTCTCTCTCTCTCTCTCTCTCTCTCTCTCTCTCTCTCTCTCTCACTCTCTCACTCTCACTCTCTCTCTCTCTCTCTCTCTCTCTCTCTCTCTCTCTCTCTCTCTCTCTCTAAAATTATAGGCAAACTATTTTATCCCAGTGAAGGAAAATTATGTTTCTTTAGTCTCACTCGAATGTTCAACACATGGAAGAGCTTAATTAACGTGGAAGTAGTTGATTATAAAACTAAATTAGTTTAGCAATAGATTAGGCAAATATTTTATTTAAATCTTCCTTGAACCCATTCCGTAACAGAGTCATTAGTTTGGATTCAATAGCTTGTTTCCTGTCTCCCTATGACCTTTCCCTTCCCATAGCTCACGATAAGCCTTGTCCTACTATTTTTCCCTGCAACACCATATGCCAATCACTTAACATCAATTACTGCTAATTGTAACCGATTAACAATCGGTCCCCAATTACTGCTGGGTGAACAGGGGCGACTGCTTGTCCCAACCCTGCATTCGAACCCAGAACAAATCGTTCGGGTTGTGCCATCCAAACACTAACAAGAATGGTTTGCCTCTTAGCAATTGTTCGTTGACCTGTCAAATGCTGTAATACTGTCCAGCACAGACTGCTGCTGTATGCCCCCTGGCGTCATCTGGTACAATAAACAAACAATGAACTGTACCACGTGCTCCGGCGGGAGCACGTGGGCGCGTGAGTGTATCTGGCTGGTCACTGTAGGGCGGCTGGCTCCTCGTTATCACCGTGGCTGCGCCTCCTGTAGGAGAGAGAAAGAAAAACAGGTTATCGATCGTGGTCCTTCGCTCGCCCGAGAGGGTAAATATAAGAGAAGGAATTTTAACAAGAGAGAGAGAGAGAGAGAGAGGTTGGGGGGAACTTTGACATATTCCTGCCATTAAACATGAAAGGAGCAACTCTGAATACACGCATTACATGAATTGGGTGCGCTCGCGCGTGCGTACGTGCATGTAACCTATTTGTCTTTATCTATTTGTGCCTGCAGGATCACGCAGTTTAGCTCTTGGACCCTCAGTTTTCAATCGCTGGTTGTCTAATGTAATGACTCCCGACCTATTTTATCTTTCATATCTACTAGGCTATGTGCAGATTAACCCCAGCATATAACCCACAACAGCTGTCAAACTCCCTGGGCCCAGATTTACGAAGCACTTACGCAAGTACTTGCGAACGTGTACATCTTTCCTCAATCTTTGACGGCTTTGGTTACATTTATTAAACAGTTTACAAGCATGAAAACTTGTCACTCCACTGTTGTTATTGTTATAAACAGCCTCCTGGTGCTCCGGAGCTCATTAGCTGTTGAATAATTGTAAACAAAGCCGCCAAAGATTGAGGAAAGATGTACAGGTTCCTAAGTGCTTGCGTAACTGCTTCATGAATCTGGCCCCAGGTCTCTATTTACTACTAAATAAATCAAAGCATTAGGTGAAAGGAAACCATGCCCAAACGCCCCTGTCCTGCCGTGAGAGATCGAACCCTCGATCTTCAGTTGTGAGTCGAGGTTAGCCCACTGATATGTTGTCGTGTGTGTGGGGGAGGGGGAAGGGGGGGGAGGGGGAAGGGGGGAAGGGGAAATAGGGCGGTTATGTATATACACTAAGTTCACTACGGGCTCACCATAGCCCGTGCTACTTGGGACTTTTTGTTCCAAGTAGCGAATCTTAAACAACAACCAATCATTTAAAAATCTCCATCCATCTATCACTCTATTTATAAAATAGCATTTACGCATTTAAGCTGGTGTAATGGGTACTGTACAAGCTGGTATAATGGGTACTGTACAAGCTGGTGTAATGGGTACTGTACAAGCTGGTGTAATGGGTACTGTACAAGCTGGTATAATGGGTACTGTACAAGCTGGTGTAATGGGTACTGTACAAGCTGGTATAATGGGTACTGTACAAGCTGGTATAATGGGTACTGTACAAGCTGGTGTAATGGGTACTGTACAAGCTGGTATAATGGGTACTGTACAAGCTGGTATAATGGGTACTGTACAAGCTGGTGTAATGGGTACTGTACAAGCTGGTGTAATGGGTACTGTACAAGCTGGTGTAATGGGTACTGTACAAGCTGGTATAATGGGTACTGTACAAGCTGGTGTAATGGGTACTGTACAAGCTGGTATAATGGGTACTGTACAAGCTGGTATAATGGGTACTGTACACGCTGGTGTAATGGGTACTGTACAAGCTGGTGTAATGGGTACTGTACAAGCTGGTGTAATGGGTACTGTACAAGCTGGTATAATGGGTACTGTACAAGCTGGTATAATGGGTACTGTACAAGCTGGTGTAATGGGTACTATACAAGCTGGTGTAATGGGTACTATACAAGCTGGTGTAATGGGTACTATACAAGCTGGTGTAATGGGTACTGTACACGCTGGTGTAATGGGTACTGTACAAGCTGGTGTAATGGGTACTGTACAAGCTGGTGTAATGGGTACTGTACAAGCTGGTGTAATGAACAAAGGGCTGTAATGAGCGGTTCCGCTGTAGTTGGTAGTGGTAAGAGCAGCTGTCGAGACAGTGGTAGCGGGGGGGGGGGAGTAGTGGTAGTTGCCTTCGTGGTTAGAGATGACCGTTGGTGGTAGGTGCAGTGCATTTTGCTGGTGGTGATAGTTATGTGGTAGTTGCAACGATGGCTGCAGTTGTGGTTGTTGCCATGGTAGTGGTAATGGTTGCAGCGGCGGTGATTACGGTGGTAGCCGTTGGTGGTGCTGAATTAGGGGTTAGTCGAAGGGTAGTGGTGGTAAGTGGTGGTAGGGGGGCTGGTTGTGTCAACTGTGCGAATACACTGACGGTCAAAGGTGTTAACAAAGGCAGAGCGCCAATCTGATCACTCTAAGGAGCCCGCGTGCGGCGGCGGCGGCTGCGGCACGCGGGCTCTAACGCTTCCGTCACTCCACTTTTAGCTTGGAGGCCCCGCACGCTGTGGGAAGACCTTGCGTCACCCCCGAGCCCCGCGGGGCCTGAGTACGGGTCGTAACGCTGCTGTTACAGTGCCAGAGAGTTACACGGTGTCAGGTAACAGGGGGACCTTCCTCACAGTGTCAGGTAACAGGGGGACCTTCCTCACAGTGTCAGGTAACACGGAGACCTTCCTCACAGTGTCAGGTAACACGGAGACCTTCCTCACAGTGTCAGGTAACATGGGGACCTTCCTCAGTGTGTCAGGTAACACGGGGACCTTCCTCAGTGTGTCAGATAACATGGGGACCTTCCTCACAGTTTCAGGCCAATGAAGGCCTGGGGGATACCTTGAGGTGCTTCCGGGGCTTAGCGTCCCCGCGGCCCGGTCGTCGACCAGGCCTAAAGGAAGGGAGAGCAGACTACCTACCAGAAGCAACAATCTGGTGGGCTGTCAACAACAAGTGCGGACCCTCGACACTTGTAGTACACTTCACACGGTCATGCCTTATACAAGGCACATGTAAACTTAAAGGTCAACCGCCAACACCTGTAAGGTCACAGGTCACACACGCCCCATAATAAAAATGTTAGATATAAAGCGTATGTTCTGTATCATCCCTCGGCCCCCCCCCCTGCCTCACACAGGGGCCTGGCGGCTGAGTGGACAGCGCTTGGGACTTGTAATCCTAGGGTCCGGTGATCGATCCCCGGGGATGGCGGAAACAAATAGGTAGAGTTTCTTTCACCCTGATGCTCCTGTTCACCTTGCAGTAAATAGGTACTTGAGGGTTAGACAGCTGTTACGGGCTGCTTCCTGGTGGTGTGTGAGGGGGGGGGGTGATCAGTAGACTGACAGTTGAGAAGCGGGCCGAAAGAGCCAGAGCTCATCCCCCGCAAGCTCAACTACGTGAATACAACTAGGTGAATACAAGACCTGTGCCTCTGTAACCCTTTCCACTACCGCCCACAAGATGGGTATGGGGTGCATAATAAACGAGACCTAACTGCTGTAATATAGGAACAAACATCCAGGACCAGGATTTATCAAGAGCTTAATTTGTCCACATACGAAACACGTACATCTTTCCTGTCCTGACGCCACTGATTACATTTATTAATAAACAGTTGATGAGCTTAGAGGCGCTACGAGGTCGTTTATAACAATAATAGCCTTGCTGTGTGAAGTTTGAAGCTCGTAATGTCTTTAATAAATGTGAAGATGGACGCCATGACTGAGGGGAAGATGCACAGGTGTCGTAAGTGATTGAGTAAATACTTGATGATATCTGGCCCTGGTCTTTACGTGATATCTGGCCCCTGGTCTTTACGTGATATCTGGCCCCTGGTCTTTACGTGATATCTGGCCCTCTGGTCTTTACGTGATATCTGGCCCTCTGGTCTTTACGTGATATCTGGCCCTGATCTTTACGTGATATCTGGCCCTCTGGTCTTTACGTGATATCTGGCCCTGATCTTTACGTGATATCTGGCCCTCTGGTCTTTACGTGATATCTGTCCCCTGGTCCAAGATTTATCAAGCGTTTTAGTATTCACTTACGAAACCTGTACACCGTTCCTCGATCATGGCGACTTAAGTCTGTATGAAGTAAACAGTTCACGAGACCTTGCAGAACCTAAGTAACAAAAAGTTGTCACACTTAACGGACGCGAGAATGGATACCCTACCTCACTGTTGACGCCTCACCCCATGGGAGATTATCCTGAGGTCCCGCACCTCATGGGAGATTATCCTGAGATACCGCACCTCATGGGAGATTATCCTGAGGTACAGCACCTCATGGGAGATTATCCTGAGGTACCGCACCCCATGGGAGATTATCCTGAGGTCCCGCACCCCATGGGAGATTATCCTGAGGTACCGCACCTCATGGGAGATTATCCTGAGGTCCCGCACCTCATGGGAGATTATCCTGTCTGAGGTACCGCACTTCATGGGAGATTATCCTGTCTGAGATACCGCACCCCATGGGAGATTATCCTGAGGTCCCGCACCTCATGGGAGATTATCCTGTCTGAGGTACCGCACTTCATGGGAGATTATCCTGTCTGAGATACCGCACCTCATGGGAGATTATCCTGTCTGAGGTACCGCACCTCATGGGAGATTATCCTGTCTGAGGTACCGCACTTCATGGGAGATTATCCTGTCTGAGGTACAGCACTTCATAGGAGATTATCCTGTCTGAGGTACCGCACCTGACCCCAAGCTCGAGGCACCTTACTTCCCAGGTACACAAAACGGTACCGTACCTGCCCACATCTCCCGGCTCACACCCCCCCCCCCCCTCTAACCCTGCGACAATAAACACAGTCTGTCGTAAACTAACCCACACCCAGGTGTCTCCCCAACACTGCCACCCCTGTTCTCCCATCTCTACAACTACAACTCCACCTTTACACCCCCCAATCCCCCTTCAATTTCAATTGACGAAACGTGGACAAAACATCTCGTTTCACCCCGGACATTGAGCTCGAGAGCATTGGGTTGTGTCAACGAGGACAACTGGAGGCCTCGTAGCCTGGTGGATAGCGCGCAGGACTCGTAATTCTGTGGCGCGGGTTCGATTCCCGCACGAGGCAGAAACAAATGGGCAAAGTTTCTTTCACCCTGAATGCCCCTGTTACCTAGCAGTAAATAGGTGCCTGGGTGTTAGTCAGCTGTCACGGGCTGCTTCCTGGGGGTGGAGGCCTGGTCAAGGACCGGGCCGCGGGGACACTAAAAGCCCCGAAATCAACTGAAGATAACCTCAAGATAACCAAGATAACTGACGAATTGCGAGGGCGAGTTACAGGGTAAGTTATGGTGTTGATGGCGAGCGCTGCAAGTGTTGGTCCGGGAGACATCACAGCCCATTATCATCACCAGTGGGCTAAGTTATATACACCATTATATCAATTATGCTTCACTAAGGTTCCATTTGGATAATCTGTTATACGGGTGCTTGAAGCGCCTCATTTGGGTATTTAGGGCCTAATTTTGGGTACGTTACGGTCTCATTTGGGAGTTTTATGGCCTCATTTGGGTGTTATATATATATATATATATATATATATATATATATATATATATATATATATATATATATGCAAACAAGCCTGAATGGTCCCCAAGCATACGTGCAACCGAAAACTCACACCCCAGAAGTGACTTGAACCCATACTGCCAGGAGCACTATGGTTGTGAGTTTTCGGTTACATATATATATATATATATATATATATATATATATATATATATATATATATATATATATATATATATATATGAGAGGCTGCATTTCTCCCTCCCCCCCTCCCCTCTCTTATAATATTACTAATAACACCATAAGAATTGTTCACACACTCTCGGTTCATCAACGTTCAATCCATGAAGACTAAGATAATAAAATTCCCATCATCACAAAGTTTGTTCTGTGTTTAAAGGTTACGATATGATTGATTTTGTTTATATTTTGGCGTGATCAGCGCTTACAGTTTCCAGTATTACAAATATTAACAATTTAGAGTCGAGTCATATAGTATTGAGAGATTTTCGTGAAGGTGACGATAGCATAGTGTCACTTGGCACTCTCTTATTTGACGACAATTAGGTACATGTCCATGTTGGGCATGTCCCTAAATCAATTACTGGTAAAAACTGGGTGAGGCTAACCCAAAGTGTCTGTCCTCCAACCTCGAACACACAGACATTTCTATTTATTCACATTTATAGAAATATATAAATATACAAGGAGTTCCCATTAAAGTAAATGAGGGAGGGAGGGGGAGAGAGAGAGAGAGAGAGAGAGAGAGAGAGAGAGAGAGAGAGAGAGAGAGAGAGAGAGAGAGAGAGAGAGAGAGAGAGAGAGAGAGAGAGAGAGAGAGAGAGAGAGAGAGAGAGAGAGAGAGAGAGAGAGAGAGAGAGATTGGGGGAAAGGGGTAGGAAAAAAGACAAGATTAAAGGTGGTGAGACCAACACAAGCTTTAACATGCCCTTGACCTAGACTGGTGAGAAGTCAGATCACGAAGGAAGGTGAAGGGGTGGTGGTGCAGACACTGGTGGTGCAGACACTGGTGGTGGTGCAGACACCAGTGGTGCAGACACTGGTGGTGGTGCAGACACTCGTGGTGCAGACACTGGTGGTGGTGCAGACACCAGTGGTGCAGACACTGGTGGTGGTGCAGACACTCGTGGTGCAGACACTGGTGGTGGTGCAGACACTCGTGGTGCAGACACTGGTGGTGGTGCAGACACTGGTGGTGGTGCAGACACTGGTGGTGGTGCAGACACTGGTGGTGGTGCAGACACTGGTGGTGGTGCAGACACTCGTGGTGCAGCAGACACTCGTGGTGCAGACACTCGTGGTGCATGAGGGGCGGCGCATGAAAAGATTGGTGCGAGTTTTGGTGAAAGGGAAATCTGGTGTAAATAGATGCTATTTGGAAATAATTAGAAAGTATAATTTGGTACTACTGAATTTGAACAAATTAGAAAAGGTTTTGTAATTATGCTACTAATAAAACCTAACCTAACCTGACTATCCTAGACCTAAAACCCGCAATCTGAGGCCTAAAATAGTACACATATATACTATAATAGGCCTGGGAATATTTAAGTTTGTAGTTAGCTTTTTTTCGGGACTATAAAATGAATAGTACCAAATTCTACTATGTAATTGTCCATTACGTCAACATATATACGATGGTCCACAGAGTATCATCTAAACAGCAGGAGGACTTGCGGACATCAGCCAGTCGGAGGGTTGATTGATACTGAAGTGGAGTAAAGGTAATATGGTGGTGAAGGAACAGACCTGTGATACTAGATCACCCACGTATTGACATGTTCTAAAACCCATACACTTTACCACTAACATTAACGGGTATTTAATACAACGTTTCCAGAGGGGTAAACAAATAACGAAGGACCTGGAGCATACCTGAAGAGAGTTCTGAGAGTTTGTTGACCAGACCACACACTAGAAATTGAAGGGACGACGACGTTTCGGTCCGTCCTGGACCATTCTCAAGTCGATTGAAAAAAAGCATTTTATGTGTCTTCTGTTCTGAGAGTTCTTCTACTCCCCAAGCCCGACCTGAGGTCAGGCTCGACTTGTGAATAACTTGTCCAACAGGCGGTTGCTTGCAGCGGCCTGCAGGCCCATACAAAGCTACCAAGAAAACAGCATTTGAGTAATAGCCAGTTTGGGGCATGAAACCTTATGTGTCTGCAATAAATTCAATTCGCTTATTTTTTGTTATAGTGGAGCTGAACTACCGGTATTATAAGATCCAGGTAGATTCTACTGAACAAAAGGACCAACACGCGAGATTGAGTCGGGAAAGAAGAAAATGAAAGACAAATAAATGTATAAATACGTGAGCAGGACGTGAGAGTACGAAGGAAGAACAAGAGGGTGGGCAAGAGGAGGCAGAGTAAGATGAAGATAAAGAGAGCTAGAGTAGGGGAAGCAACGGCGGAGAGTAGGAGAGCAAGTGAGAGTTCTAGAACAAGAGGAAGATAGTAAGAGATAGTAAGACAGAAAGAGAGCATGATAATATAAATAAAGAAAATGCTCAGCATGATAAAAGAGATAAAGAGGGTGAACATGGTAACTGAGATAAAGAGGGTGGGCATGATTGGAGAGAGAGAAAGAGGAAGAAGATGAGGAAAAGAGAGAGAGAGAGCAAGAGGAAGAATGCCAAGAAAGCAGTGCTCTTCTCGTGTCAAGAAGAGATTAGTGTTAGGGGTCAAGCGGGTGACCTTGACTGGTGTTCCAGTGGCAATTTCCCCCTTCCTTCCCTCCCT
>NC_091165.1:27758085-27773085 GCF_040958095.1 Procambarus clarkii | reverse complement strand
GAGTTCTAGCTGTTAAGCCCAATTTTTCATACTATCAGTTGTTTAAACCAATGCTTCTATTTCCTCGTGATTGCAATCATATCTGCATTTCATTAAATAACACATCCTCTTAAAATGGTAGTACGTGAGGGGGAGGGGACTAGGAGTAGGCCTATATATACAAAATGTGAACTGTTACACCTGAAAAGGTCAACTGTTTGCATCATTAACTTTACAGAGGGACAGAAAGAAAGTAACAACCAAATCTAATATCTCTAAGATTTATTATACTACATGTATGTACTGGACTGCATTAGTCCTAGGACTACATAGTGTGGATCTAGGAGAGGTTAGGCTAGATTGTTGCAGTTTTTGTAATGCCATTTAGTATTACTATAGTACAAAACGTGGATATATTTTGTATGTGTGCAACAGTCCAACCTTTGTTTATATGTACTGTATTGGCAGTATTGTCTTGTTGATCATGGGGTTACCTTTGTGGCTCTTTATTGAAACACGCCAACAACTGATGCACTTATAAGCCAAATGTTCAGGGGTTCTCCTCTGCATGTGTCGGCGCCACCATCTCCGGCGCCACCTCCGGCGCCACCACTCCTGACCCTGTCACCCTAGTCGCCGTCACCTCTGTCGCGACCCTCAGCCACCGTCCCCTTCGGCCGTACAACCATACTGAGTGGTTCAATAAGGGCTTCCATTATGAAGTGTGTTGCAGCCAGGGAAGGCTGGCCACAGGCCAGGCTGTGGGAGTAGACCAACTCTCAAAATTATCAACAGATAGCGGCCGCCAGCCAGTACCCTGGCTGGGTACTAGTACAGGGTACTAGTACCCTGGCTGAGGGTTGACCAAACTCTCCGCCTAGTGACCTGCTACTTTATCCACCACAGTCTCCTACTTTTAACAATGCTGAACTCCCTGCATACATAATAAGCCAAGTGTCAAGTAATGAAACTTGCCTCACTTGTTTATACACAGCTGGAACGAAGGAGGGAGCAGAACAAGTGGCTACAGTACCCCAGGCAGCACCAACCTGCACGGGGACGGTTGTATAGCTAAACCTCGTATAACGAAGATCTGTAACTCCTGCCTCTTGGTCATGCGGCCCGCGACGCCACGTGTATCTGACTCACCCAGTAGGTGCTCACAGCTCATCATCAACAACTTAGCTGGAATACACAAGTTGTGCACCCTCCGGCCGTGTTTAGGAGTGCTCGCAGCAGCCCGGTATTCACCCTAGACGCCATGGTGCTAACAGAAGCCACAAGTGCTGGCAGAAGCCATGGGTCCTCACAGGTGCCATGGCTGCTCACAGGAGCCTCGGGTGCTCACAGGAGTCACAGGTACCCCGAGAAGCCTGGCCACTCTATATGATCAACTAATGTAACTCCAGAACCCATTCCAGGCATGTACGGTACGTACCCCGCCTGCACCAGCCGCTGCTCACACTCCTCTCTCTCACTCCACACTGCCATCATCAACACCATTAACAATAAACATCGTCACCCCTTCACTTTATTCACTTCATATTACGTAGTTTCACCATATCTAGTCCCTCCAATGTCTTATACTTTATTATCGGCGAGTAATAGTGTGACAGTGTTTATAGTGTGATGTACGGTGGAGGGTGAGGTCCGTGGTCACTGTTCAGGGAGGGGGAGACCCGCCCCACCCTGGCCATCACTGCATTCATTTAATCAGAATATGTCGTGCTCGACCTGCCATCTGCTTCTCGGGGCGTTATTGTCTGCTCGTGTTGAAGATCTTGCTATCTGATTACTGCTCTATTATTATTATTATTATTATTATAGTTTTAGAGTTATCTCTGCGGTAGAGGACCGTGGCTGTCTCCCAGCATTACTAACTGGTTTAATCTAAGACTTCTAACACTTGCGTATTTAACTTGCAACTTATAATACACAATATTATATACTTTTATCTGGAGGCATTTTGAATACCAACAAAAGCACTCTCCAAATTAAATTGACATTTTGCTATAACTTGACAATGAACTTAAACTGTCACACTGAATGTGTCCGTGTGTAGAGTCTCTCTCTAGACGGCCCTTGGTGAGGCAGGAGGGCACCTGAAGCACCTGAGGAAGCACAGGGGGGGCTAGTAACACCTCAGGGTGATCAACACAGTCTGTGGCTCTAACATTACTAATACTATCCTCACTGGCATACGCTTTATCTAGACGAGTATGTGCTACACATACCTCTCTGACGTGACTTGTGTACTAGACAAGTAGAGGTGTGTGTGTGTGTGTGTGTGTGTGTGTGTGTGTGTGTGTGTGTGTGTGTGTGTGTGTGTGTGTGTGTGTGTGTGTGTGTGTGTGTGTGTGTGTGTGTGTGTGTGTCAGCCCGTAGCAGCTGTCTAACTCCCACCAGATACCTATTTACTGCTAGGTGACCAGTTGCATCGGGTGAAAGAAACTGCCCATATGAGTGAGTGAGTGAGTGTGAGCGAGCGAGACAGCCAGGCTCACGCATTAAGGTGACCTGGGAGCAGCTGCGGTCAGAGGAGCGTGTGCCTGCATAGTCCACTGCAGCGAGGCTAATGCCCCATAATTTCTCTTAACGATTCCCTTAATTACCCTCCAGAAAGCATTATGAAAATGTTGCATGGTCGGGGGCGCCTCCCCTCTTGTCTTCTAGTTCCCGGGCTTGATAGTTGTACCCCCTTTACTTCCCTCTTGTCTTCTAGTTCCCGGGCTTGATAGTTGTACCCCCTTTACTTCCCTCTTGTCTTCTAGTTCCCGGGCTTGATAGTTGTACCCCCTTTACTTCCCTCTTGTCTTCTAGTTCCCGGGCTTGATAGTTGTACCCCCTTTACTTCCCTCTTGTCTTCTAGTTCCCGGGCTTGATAGTTGTACCCCCTTTACTTCCCTCTTGTCTTCTAGTTCCCGGGCTTGATAGTTGTACCCCCTTTACTTCCCTCTTGTCTTCTAGTTCCCGGGCTTGATAGTTGTACCCCCTTTACTTCCCTCTTGTCTTCTAGTTCCCGGGCTTGATAGTTGTACCCCCTTTACTTCCCTCTTGTCTTCTAGTTCCCGGGCTTGATAGTTGTACCCCCTTTACTTCCCTCTTGTCTTCTAGTTCCCGGGCTTGATAGTTGGACCCCCTTTACTTCCCTCTTGTCTTCTAGTTCCCGGGCTTGATAGTTGGACCCCCTTTACTTCCCTCTTGTCTTCTAGTTCCCGGGCTTGATAGTTGTACCCCCTTTACTTCCCTCTTGTCTTCTAGTTCCCGAGCTTGATAGTTGTACCCCCTTTACTTCCCTCTTGTCTTCTAGTTCCCGGGCTTGATAGTTGGACCCCCTTTACTTCCCTCTTGTCTTCTAGTTCCCGGGCTTGATAGTTGTACCCCCTTTACTTCCCTCTTGTCTTCTAGTTCCCGGGCTTGATAGTTGGACCCCCTTTACTTCCCTCTTGTCTTCTAGTTCCCGGGCTTGATAGTTGGACCCCCTTTACTTCCCTCTTGTCTTCTAGTTCCCGGGCTTGATAGTTGTACCCCCTTTACTTCCCTCTTGTCTTCTAGTTCCCGGGCTTGATAGTTGTACCCCCTTTACTTCCCTCTTGTCTTCTAGTTCCCGGGCTTGATAGTTGTACCCCCTTTACTTCCCTCTTGTCTTCTAGTTCCCGGGCTTGATAGTTGGACCCCCTTTACTTCCCCCTCCTCCTCCTGTGATTTTGGTGGACGTGACGTAATCTAGTTTGCTGTCTCTTAATCGTGTCAGCGAACATTTTGCTGTCTCTTATTTGTGTCAGCGACCAGTTTGTTGTCTCTTAATCGTGTCAGCGACCAGTTTGCTGTCTCTTATTTGTGTCAGCGACCAGTTTGCTGCCTCTAAATCGTGTCAGCGACCAGTTTGCTGTCTCTTAATTGTGTCAGCGACCAGTTTGCTGCCTCTAAATCGTGTCAGCGACCAGTTTCGTGTCTCACAGACCAATATCAACTGTAAATCAAAATCCCACTTAAATCTTACCTTAAGTAAGATTTAAATATCTTACATATGGGCAGTTTCTGTACTTACCTTAAATACAACCTTAAATGGCATATGTGAACCAAGCACAGCCCTAAATCTCACACATCTCCCCCCAAGCACATCCCCCCCGAGTCAAGCACAACCAAAGTTTGAGGTTGTGAGTCTGCGACGCCCACCACCCACCACCACCACCGTACATAGTGAGGGCGGTGTTGGGACTTGCTTGCATGCACGACGCGTCAAGCAAGCAGCCCGGAGCCTCCTCCTCTCTCCCACTGCTGGCCAGCACACGCGCACGCTCAAACACCATTCGTCATCCACCAACCATTTCGATACGAAAAAAAAACGCTCTATCATAGATGCATGGACATATATAATTTATATAATTAGCAATATGAAGGGTGATTAACAAATTCCGAAATGGAGAGTTATGGGACACAAACAAATTAAACGCAATATCTGGAGGCCGGACTGGAGTCTATCAAAGCCAGTTGCATATATTGCTGTGGGACGTGTTGTACGTCATAAGGCCATTCCTGGTGCGCCAAGAGCTTGTTCCACAAAATACGGCAGCTGACGAGGACTTGACATACTATGGTAACCCTTGTCTAGGGTAGCTGTATAAACCCTCATGTACCTTAGTATCACATAACTACCTCTTGATATAAACGACTTAACCCTTCATGTGGTCCAGAATAACTGCATAAATGCAGATGTACACAAGTGTATAAAAACAAAAAAAAAGTTAGCGGTTCTAGACGCGGCTATTTTGCAATAGCGCCGAGGAGCGTGGAAGAACGCCCCACTGTTTGACACTAATAAACAAAGTGCTACCAGGCACTGGACAGGAGGTGGTGGAGGCCAAAACCGTCAACAGAGTCAAAAGCTTCATATGACAGAGTGCAGGCAAGACGGGACACCACGAGCGTAGCTCTCTACCTGTAACTACTGTTAGGTAATTGCCAGCACCACAACAACAACACCACATCAACAACAACAACCACAACATCAACACCGAGCAACCAGCCAGCCGTGACGTCCGCATGAATCAGGAGGCCAGACACAGAGTGAAGCCTCAGAGTAAGACAAACGTAGGTAAAGTGGAACAGCACTCAAGTAACGGCCAGGAAGTGGGTCTTAAACCACCACAGAGAAGGTAAGTCACCTGACGACTCTGGCCTCCACTCCCAGCTTCAAGGGCCTGCCTGCACTATCAACAAGCAAGGTCACCCTACAGCGCAGCAGAGCCCCCCCCCCCACAAGGCCGAGACACGTGAACGGATGGGGGAGACAGTAGGTAAAATAGCAGGCCGTGACGTCACCGGAAACAACACAAAACCTGGACACTGCGTCACAACTCACACTTGCCACCAACCACATCTCCCACTCTCACTCACCATCAGTAATAGTGACAGTCGTTTACAGTTCTCACAAGATGACCTTACTATACATAGTATAGGTTTCTATTCGCTTGTAACTTTCCCAAACGTTACACTTATAACGTAAGCACTTGGAGTTCACTATTCATTTGTGTACCTTGAACCCTCCCGCAGCACCCCCCAACACCACTTTCCCTGCGCACACCCTGAGCGGTCACAACACCTCAAGCGTAGAGATTATCAATGGTGGTAGTAGTAGTAGTAGTAGTAGTAGTAGCAGTAGTAGCTGTAATACTAGAAATAATAGAAGTAAATCATTGTAGTTTTAATAGGAGTATTAAAAACAGCAGTACCAGCTGTACGTATAAAACCAGGAACAACAGCAGCAATGGAAATAGAAGGAACAGCAACAATTATAGCAACATGAAGAAAAAGAAAAAGAAGTGGAGGTATGCCGTGGGTACCTTGCTTTGATGCTTACCTGTGGGGTGGGGGGGCCGGCTAGAAGGTTGGACAGGGGGAGAGATATAGGGACGAAGGTGCATGAATTGATGAATATAAGAGTACAAAATGATAAGGAATAAGGGAAGCGCGTATCAGTAAAGGGAGGCGGAGGTGAGGGTCAGTGGTGGCGATCACGGCAAGTATGGGGAGGGACATGAGGGAGAGAGAGAGAGAGAGAGATGACGGTGAAAATGAATAAGATGACAGCGAGTAAAGAGGAAAATGAAGGTAATGAGGGGGAACTATCAGGAAAGAGCGCCAAGCCATTACGACTATAGAGCACTTGGAAGAGATCAGGATGAGGATTTGGGATGGGACGGGAGAAAGGAATGGTGCCCAAGTATGCAGGTTAATATGGGAAGGGAAATTGAGGTGACCCATGGAGATCAGACTGAGGGGAGGATAAGGAGACACAGATGAGGATAAATGAGGGGTGGAATGAGGGTGAATAAGGGCACCAGAGGCAATTACGGAGACGTGATCCCCGAATAAACAAGATGGTGAAAGCTTCGTAAACAGTAGCTGGTAGGAGGAGTAGCCAGCACCTGCTGCTGCTGCTGCTGCTAAAAAAAAAAGGTAAAAAAGTTACTATATATGGTGTAAAAAAGTTACTATATATGGTGTAAAAAAGGTAAAAAAGTTACTATATATGGTGTAAAAAAGGTAAAAAAGTTACTATATATGGTGTAAAAAAGTTACTATATATGGTGTAAAAAAGGTAAAAAAGTTACTATATATGGTGTAAAAAAGGTAAAAAAGTTACTATATATGGTGTAAAAAAGGTAAAAAAGTTACTATATATGGTGTAAAAAAGTTACTATATATGGTGTAAAAAAGTTACTATATATGGTGTAAAAAAGGTAAAAAAGTTACTATATATGGTGTAAAAAAGTTACTATATATGGTGTAAAAAAGGTAAAAAAGTTACTATATATGGTGTAAAAAAGGTAAAAAAGTTACTATATATGGTGTAAAAAAGGTAAAAAAGTTACTATATATGGTGTAAAAAAGTTACTATATATGGTGTAAAAAAGTTACTATATATGGTGTAAAAAAAAGGTAAAGCATTACAATATATGGTGTACGGCACCCACGCCTCATCCAAGCCTCGCTCCCAGCATCTGGGAATTATCCTGCAACTAAGATCTAACGCAGACGCCTCTCCATATAACCTGGGCGCGCACTCATGCTCAATAGCGATATGAATTCATCCTTCACAGATTACTACTTATACAACATTGAAGGGAATAAACAAGGTGGATAAGGACAGCATCATTAAATTGAGAGAAAATTGGACAAGATACATCGCTGGTAGCTGGAAACACAGATGAGTTCATGGAACGTAAATAAACTCATATATCCTGTACGAGTGGCCAACACGTGCAGAACTCTGAAAGACGTCGAGGAAGCTGCCTCCATTCACGTCTGTGTGACAGAACTCAAAATACAAATTTAAAACCCAACAGGTCGCTTACAGAAGGCATGAATGAAGCCAGGATATGGAAAGATAGCCCCTCACTCCTCCAGATTCACTGATAGCTAAGGACTCGTGTTATCTTAACTATTTTGGTATCTTTTACATAAGTGGGTATAAGAGAAGCAATTTCTAACTCCTGTTAGCAGATTTTCTACCGTTCTCTTCCCACATCTCGTCTTACCCTACTTACCCTACTAATTTTCCATGAAGCCTTACCCTACTAATAGGCTTATATGGTGTAAAAATTGCTTTACCCTACTCATTTTCCCTGGAACACAACCCGCCAATAAGTTTACAAGAAGGTCTCCAACTATTGCTGGGTAAACAGGGGCGAACCGTTGCCCAGGGGGGTAAACTATGAGGATCGATGCCCAGTCGATCCTCCTTGGGCCAAGGATCGAATCAGCTTGAAATTGCTCACTTGGCGAGGGGTAAGCGGGCTACCACTGTGCTGCTACATGGTTTGTGTACTTCTAAACAAAAAACTATGTCAATAAGATGCAATCATAACTGCAAAGCATCACAGCCTACAGGATCCAATTATACGGTTGAATCACGTCATCTTCAGCAGAGTGAGAGCACTCAGCGCACTTGATGCTGCTTGCTGCTGACCTCAAGCAGTACAGTAAATATCGAGAGGCTATGATGGCCGCTGACCACATGTCTATGCTGGTCTCTCACCCACTATGTTGGCCGCTGACCACATGTCTATGCTGGTCTCTCACCCACTATGTTGGCCGCTGACCACATGTCTATGCTGGTCTCTCACCTACTATGTTGGCCGCTGACCACATGTCTATGCTGGTCTCTCACCCACTATGTTGGCCGCTGACCACATGTCTATGCTGGTCTCTCACCTACTATGTTGGCCGCTGACCACATGTCTATGCTGGTCTCTCACCCACTGACCACATGTCTACGATGGTCGTCTCCATGCTGACAACAACCACGACCGAAACATGTATCGCCACAAACCTGCTACCAATCCTTAAGAGATCAATTAGGCATCTCTTTTTCTCCTCTCTTCCTTCACTCCCCTTCCTCTATACCCTCTTCACGATCACTCACATTCCTCCATTCCCTAGTCCTTCACTCCTCTTCCTCCCTACCCCCCCCCCCCTTCTCTCTCTCTCTCTCTCTCTCTCTCTCTCTCTCTCTCTCTCTCTCTCTCTCTCTCTCTCTCTCTCTCTCTCTCTCTCTCTCTCTCTCTCTCTCTCTCTCTCTCTCCCCATCACTCACCCTGAAGTAACACTGATGATGTTTAACGTGCCTGATTGAGGCATATTGATCTGTTGATGGAGGTGATGAGAGAGGGAAGGTGGTGAGGGAAAGAAGTTGGTGAGGAAGTGAGGGTGATACGAGGGAAGAGAGGATAGCAATCGACAAGGAGGGGGTGAAGGGGGGGGGGGTAGGAATATGATAAAATGGAGATGGAAAAATGGAGCGACCGAGAGGGAAGAGGAGATAAGAGAGATGGAAAGCGAATGGCTGTTATATACCTGGAGTGGGGGCCAGACTTGTCATGTAATAACGTGATCTGTGTAACTACTTATTCAAGCAGGCAGACGCGACGGCAGGTAAGCAAGCAGGTTGGCAAGCAAGGGAGTAGGCTGCTGCTGCTGCAGGAATTCAAGCTGTTAGACATGAGCCAGGCAGCTAGTGATGCAAGTAGGCAGCCGAACATGTAGGCAAGCAGGAGAGCAGGAAGGCAAGCAGGAGAGCAGGAAGGCAGACAGGAGGGCAGGAAATGGGGCAAACACGCACCCAATGAAGCAGACAGCAGGAAGGTTCATCATGAGACAAGCTCAAAATTTGTATACATGATCATTAATTAATGAGACAATCAATGAACGGCAGCTGACCGTCTTATATTCTAGCATAGTGATAGTGACCAGCCAGCCAGCCGGCCAGCCAGCCAGCCAGCAGGCCAGCCAGCCGGACAGCAGGCCAGTCTGCAAGCCAATCTGCTAGACAACAAGTCAGTCAGTCAGTCAATAACTGCAGCACTATCAAGATGACAGCAGAGACAACTGGTGGCATGAGTGGCAAACTACGATGTCTTGAACGACGGTACCAAGTTATCGATATTCCAATACGTAAGACGTAAGGCAGCGCAAGAGGACACAACACGCCTCGTGACGGACGACGAGGCCAGTAGGAGAGGCACCAGTCGCTCACGACCCGGCAAGCGTGAGCAGGAAATATGACAAGGAAGAGATAACGGAGGCATAAGATGGGGAGGCATGGAGAAGGGAGATGGTAAACATGAAAACGAGGTGAGAAGTAACGGGATGAGAAACAGAGAGGCAGGAATGGGAGGAAACAGGGAAAAACAGGAAGGAAGAAAGGAAGGAAGAAAGGAAGGAAGTAAGGAAGGAGAAGTTAGGGGGGCTTCGTGTGTAGCAATGTTGAGGGAGTGGCGTCGGCAGTAAAGCTCACGGCGCCACAGCTGATGACACTACCCCTCACCAACCACACAAATCATCACCTCATCACTCACCTACCACACAAACCCCCTACCACCACCCCTCTCCAACCACCCAAATCATCACCTCATCACTCACCTACCACACAAACCCCCTACCACCACCCCTCACCAACCACCCAAATCATCACCTCATCACTCACCAACCACCCAAATCATCACCTCATCACTCACCTACCACACAAACCCCCCTACCACCACCCCTCTCCAACCACCCAAATCATCACCTCATCACTTATCACATACGGGGCATAACTGACCAACCTCTCGTACTTTTCAAACGAGATCTTGATAAAAAGAAACCTTCAATGGATCAACCAGGCTGTCACTCACATGTCAAGCTCCGGGTTGAACAGCCTAGTTGACCAGACCACCAACCAGGAGGCCTGGTCAAGGACCGGGCCACGGGGACGTTGATCCTCGAAATAATCAATAGGTATATCCTTACCACGTGACCCGTTCACCGCCCCCAACCTCACCTTCCATCCCTTCCTTCAATTGTGGCTATCGTTAGAGATGGTTATCTCTAACGATAACCACAATTTCAGTCACGCTAGACCTATACTAACAAGACGAAGTCTATCCTCGACTAAGATCCTAAGATAAGTATAGTCTAAGACAAGTCTAATCTTAGACACGCCTAACTTAAGACACGCCTAACTTTGGACACGCCTAACTTAAGACACCCGCCCCCCTAAGACAAGTCTAATCTAAGACACGCTTAACTTAAGACACTTAAAACACAATTTTTTCACACACACACACACACACACACACACACACACACACACACACACACACACACACACACACACACAGGAAGCAGCCCGTAGCAGCTGTCCAACTCCCAGGTACCTATTTACTGCTAGGTGAATAGGGCATCAGGGTGAAATAAATTCTGCCCGTTTGTTTCCACCATCGCCGGGGTTCGATCCTCGGACTCTAAGATTACGAATCCCGAGCGCCGTCCACTCAGCTGTCAGGCCCCCTGTGTGTGTAAAGGGGGTGGTGTGCCTTTCCCAAATAACACCAAAATAGATGCTTATGCTTGGATTAAATTTTGTTGGAATACTGAGCTTGTGCGAAAGACTTTACTATAATATGGTATTTTGAAAGATAAATACATTCGTAACTGTAGTAATGTTGCCAAGGCAACCCAAAATCTAACATGGAGGAGTGCCTGTTGTATTAGCATACTTTTATTAGTCCTAATATTCGAGAAAAATGATTTTATACCAGAATTGTAGGAGTCACAGCAGGGGCTTAGTGGTGTTTGTGAATAATGGCTCTTTAAGAATATATTTCTGCGGTGTCTCCCCGCTCAGTGGACCATGACGTCACTGCTGAGCTCCAGTATGACGTCAGCACACCTCCCCTCCCCCGACCTTCCTCTCCCCCCCCCCATCTACACCCACACACACACACGTAAGGACGCGCGCACAAACACTGCAGCTTCTTCAGTGCAAGAGTTGCTAACAAATGTTATGATGTAGATGTAGTAGTGTGCGCGATGGTTGAGGGTAAGCACAGTTGAGAGGCGGGACCAAAGAGTCAGAGCTCAACCCCCCGCAGGCACAACTAGGGGAGTACACCAGACGCCCATGTAGTTAAGAGAAGAACAGCAGCAGACGGGTTGGGATCCATTGAAATAAGCGACCGGCGACAGTGATGTGATTTTGAATGATGAACGATAATGAGTTGCAATAGATTTCATTTGCATATGCATTAAGCTCTTAAAAAGAGAAAGAGAGCAATAATGATTTTGTGACAAAAAAAAAGAGTGAAAGTTTCAGTGATTGAAGACTATAAATAGATTATGAAACGCTTATTGAGCATCGCTCACAATAAATATATATATATATATATATATATATATATATATATATATATATATATATATATATATATATATATATATATATTTATAAATATATATATATATTTATAAATATAATATATATATCTAGAAGGGGTACCACCTCTGGTGCAAATGTAGGGACCCATAGCCTCAGAGAAGAAAATAAAGAGTACTCAGAGAAGACCTTTTGGATCCTCACTGAACACTTTGATATTTTCTTCTCCTACCACCCCTATTATTTTGTTAAGTGTGTATATTTATCTAACTTTATTTGAAAATGTCATTACACAAAAAAAGTTACAATATTGATTACATACAGGGTACAAGGCTGCTTGTCATAAGTTGAATAGCTCCTCCAGCTCCTCAGATGGCGGGCACGAACCATGGATGCAGTGAGCATTTCCTCTCTGGATTGCCACACTAAGGCGCTGAAAAAGAAAACTGGCAGCTCTGGGGTCTCTAGTTGTTTCGATTAGCTTAGACCCCAACTCCTTTAAAAAGCTAGCAGCACTTTTACCCCAGGCACCAAGCGTCTCTGAGGCAATGGGGACAAAATTGTAGTGGTGCTCAAGGTCTCTGTATTTACGTGACTTGGCCGCTTCCCGGTGATTGGCAGCTCCTCCTGCTTGTGTAGCACTGAAGTCAACATAGGTATTGGCTAAAGTTGAAACGCAAGTGTAGTCCCGCACCAACTGTCTACCGGGGTTCTGCCCTACCCAGTGCTATATAGTCGTAATGGCTTGGCGCTTTCCCCTGAAAATTACCTTACCTTACGGAACACGTAGCTCAGCTGATCTATAGAACATTCTGAATGTGAACAGATCAAGTCACCCAGAGAACGACTCCTGTTTAAAATAATATCTTGCACATCGTTAATATCTTGCATATAAACTAGCTTGCATATCAACTGCATATCAACATATGCTGCATATCAACATATGCATATCAACTGCATATCAACATATGCTGCTATCTTTGTATATAAACATGAGATTTGGCTGCATAGTTAATTTTGACCTCATCTGTCATGGGCCTATTCGTTTTACAGCCTGGGACAATGTGCAGTACTGTGGTTAAGAAGAGTTTAAACACATTTTCAAGGTGTTTTTGCATTACACACAGAAATAACTCTTTTTGACCATGTTGTAGCTCAGTCGATTAAGGCAGCGTCTGGGATGCTTTCGGACATAGGTTCGAATCCCCATCACGGCCCTTGTGGATTTGTTTCTGTGCTGTTGTAAAGGCGAATGGATAGTGTGAAGTTAGAACCGTTGTAACACCATAAAGGTGTTTTGTTTAGTTTTATTTAATACATACATACAGATACATGAGTCAGAGACAAGGGGCAAGATTCACGAAAGCACTTACGCAAGCACTTACGAACGTGTACATCTTTCCTCAATCTTTGACGGCTTTGGTTACATTTATTAAACAGTTTACAAGCATGAAAACTTGCCAATCAACTGTTGTTATTGTTATAAACAGCCTCCTGGTGCTTCGGAGCTCATTAACTGTTTAATAATTGTAAACAAAGCCGCCAAAGATTGAGAAAAGATGTACAGGTTCGTAAGTGCTTTCGTGAATCTGGCCCAAGGATCTGAGAGGCGCCAGACGCTGAAGATATTGAAGATGACATATCGTCTGTAATAGTTTGATTAAATAACATTTGATAAAACCCTTAGCCAACAGACAAAATTTAATATTAAATAAAGTTAACTCTGAACTTGATACTTCTCTACAAAATGTAGACTAATTAACAAATTTAAGTAAATTTGTTTATACTGCACTGTATTTTAAAATATTGAAAGTTTTTGTATATATTAAAATCCAGGCGAGGTGCATTCGCGATGAAGGTTGCAATTTTGGTACATAATCACAGTAACGTATTGATATACATAATTTGATATTTATATTTTAAATACAATGTTATATTTCATAGCATAAGGACAAGTTTCACGCGTGCACTATACACTTTGTCCCGAATTCAGATTTGATATTTTCACTCCCTAGCTTGCATGCACCGAGAGACAGATTGCTGTACTCACCTATTTGTACTCACCTATTTGTGCTTGCGGGGGTTGAGCTTTGGCTCTTTGGTCCCGCCTCTCAACTGTCAATCAACTGGTGTACAGATTCCTGAGCCTACTGGGCTCTATCATATCTACATTTAAAACTGTGTATGGAGTCAGCCTCCACCACATCACTGCCTAATGCATTCCATCCGTTAACTACTCTGACACTAAAAAAGTTCCTTCTAACGTCTCTGTGGCTCATGTGAGTACTCAGTTTCCACCTGTGTCCCCTTGTTCGCGTCCCACCAGTGTTGAATAGTTTATCCTTGTTTACCCGGTCGATTCCTCTGAGGATTTTGTAGGTTGTGATCATGTCTCCCCTTACTCTTCTGTCTTCCAGTGTCGTAAGGTGCATTTCCCGCAGCCTTTCCTCGTAACTCATGCCTCTTAGTTCTGGGACTAGTCTAGTGGCATACCTTTGGACTTTTTCCAGCTTCGTCTTGTGCTTGACAAGGTACGGGCTCCATGCTGGGGCCGCATACTCCAGGATTGGTCTTACATATGTGGTGTACAAGATTCTGAATGATTCCTTACACAGGTTCCTGAACGCTGTTCTGATGTTAGCCAGCCTCGCATATGCCGCAGACGTTATTCTTTTTATGTGGGCTTCAGGAGACAGGTTTGGTGTGATATCACAACCCGTTCTCGCAAATTCGTTACGTCAATATTGACTTATTAACTACGTGCATAGGTGATATACTAAACATAACAGATACCCTTAAAAAGATTCATAGAAAACACCGACCTTACCTAACCTTGTTAGTATCTTAAGATAAGCATCTTATTGCTTCGTAATTACAATTATTACTTAACCTATACCTATTATAGGTTAGGTAATAATTGTAATTGCGAAGCAATAAGATGCTTATCTTAAGATACTAACAAGGTTAGGTAAGGTCGGTGTTTTCTATGAATCTTTTTAAGGGTATCTATTATGTTAAGTATGTCACCTATGCACATATTTAATAAGTCAATATTGACTTATTAAATTTGCGAGAACGGGTTGGATATCAACTCCTAGATCTTTCTCTCTGTTCGTTTCATTAAGTACTTCATCTCCTATTCTGTATCCTGTGTTTGGCCTCCTATTTCCACCACCTAGTTTCATTACTTTGCATTTACTCGGGTTGAACTTCAACAGCCATTTGTTGGACCATTCACTCAGTCTGTCTAGGTCATCTTGTAGCCTCCTACTATCGTCCTCAGTTTCAATCCTCCTCATAATTTTTGAGTGTGTGTGTGT
>NC_091165.1:27725585-27755585 GCF_040958095.1 Procambarus clarkii | reverse complement strand
GTGTCCTTGTCTATGTCCGATATGAGGATGAGAAAACGTACTGGAGCAAGCACAGTACCCTGAGGGACTGAGCTTTCATGGATGATGGAGCGGATTTTATTTTGTTGATTATTACACATTGAGTGTTAGTCAGGAAATTGTAGATCCATCTGCCTATTTTTCCTGTAATTCCTTTTGGACGCATTTTGTGTGCAGTAACACCATGGTCTCATTTGTCGAAGGCTTTTGCTAAATCTGTGTAAATTACATCAGAGTTTTGCTTGTCTTCCATGGCATCTAATGCCATGTCATAGTGGTCCAGCAGCTCGACATATACTCTTGTGCAAAAAGTTCCGTGTAGTAAGTACGAGATGCAGTTAAGTGTTACAATCTTGGTCTTGCACATGGCTGGCAGTTCGTGGACATTAAGGAATCATCTCTCCCACTTCCCCCTCCCCCATCCCCCTCAATATTTATCACTGTGTTCTCTTAGCTTTCAATCTTACGTCGTCCGCTTCTTGAGAATTATCTGTACCGCCCAAAGCGTTTTATTTACATATTTGTATTTTTCATTTCAAATCTGGTTCATTTCCTCGCTTGAGACTTTCACTGTGGGTTTAAATGCTGTATACTACTTGCAAGTTTTTCACTGTAGTTTCTATGTCCCTTTAAAGTTTTAATTGAGGTTTACTAGCTCCCTTGAGATTGTCACAGCAATTTATTACCCTCTTTAGGCTGTCACTGGTTTACTCCCACCAAGGTTTCGTCTTGGATTGTTGTTCTAATGTTGCCATGTCGTTGTCCCCTCGAGGATGCTGTTGAAGCAGAGGCTATAGTTTTAAAAGTACGTGGAAAGGTGCCACTTAGGAACTGAAGCGCCACCTTGAAAGTACATGTAGGTGAACACACACACACACACACTTACACACACACACACACGATCGAAGGTGCACACTCACGTACTGACAGCCACTTGTCTATGTGCGTTGCTGAACAGGAGAGCTCTATAAACCTGAGGCGTCCATGCAGCTGTAGGCGCCAGGAATTGGCCAGAAGGATGTACTGATAACACTGTATATCAAAGATAGATTCTCTAGGAGACACACATGAGCAGTAATTATAGCAGCGACAGTAATAACAGTTACAATAGCGACAAAAGAAGTGACCAAAGTAAAAAGTAACAGCAAGAGGCCATAACAGTAACACTACCACTAACACCACTTTCAGCACAGGGCCGCAGCGAATCACTGAAGGACCTGTGTGAGTGTCGCGGGTCGCTGCACACGTCAGACGTGAGAAAATGTGCTCCACCACCACCACCAGTCTCCACCTACACACCCTTCTTGTTGTTTCAGATTCAGCTACCAGGAACAAACAGTTCTAGGTAGCACGGGCTATGGTGAGCCCGTAACCCAATGTCACACACCCATTTCAGGCTCAACCTTACCGCCCACTCCAGTCTTAGGCACGTGTGTAAGTCCACCTCACTCCCACCCAACCACAACCTCACACACGACCACATCCACCACATCCCTACCCTCGTACTAATCCACTACTGCCACATAATACCACCTACAGCCACGCTTTAACCCACTGCAGACCTCCATCTATTACAGCCACGAAGATAATTACAGTACGACCCACTCACCACTGCTACACCTGGTGCTTCCGGAGTCAAAGTCTGAAGGACCCCCAAGTTCTCTACTGCATCCTGGAATTCCAATGTCAGCATCACAGCAAGTTTTGTGTGTACTCACCTATATGTACTCACCTATATGTGCTTGCAGGATCGAGCATTGACTCTTGGATCCCGCCTTTCTAGCTATCGGTTGTTTACAGCAATGACTCCTGTCCCATTTCCCTATCATACCTAGTTTTAAAAGTATGAATAGTATTTGCTTCCACAACCTGTTCCCCAAGTGCATTCCATTTTTCTACTACTCTCACGCTAAAAGAAAACTTCCTAACATCTCTGTGACTCATCTGAGTTTCCAGTTTCCACCCATGTCCCCTCGTTCTGTTATTATTACGTGTGAACATTTGATCTATTTCCACTTTGTCAATTCCCCTGAGTATTTTATATGTCCCTATCATATCTCCTCTCTCCCTTCTTTTCTCTAGTGTCGTAAGGTTCAGTTCCTTCAGCCGCTCTTCATATCCCATCCCTCGTAGCTCTGGGACAAGCCTCGTCGCAAACCTCTGAACCTTCTCCAGTTTCTTTATGTGTTTCTTCAGGTGGTACCGATGTGTGTGTGTGTGTGAGTGTGTGTGTGTGTGTGTGTGTGTGTGTGTGTGTGTGTGTGTGTGTGTGTGTGTGTGTGTGTGTGTGTGTGTGTGTGTGTGTGTGTGTGTGTGTGTTTATATATTTTTAAGAATGAGTCGTTCTCATTCTTAACAATATACGTTAAGATTTGCTCTTCGCTATACATCATTCTTCCGCGTCACTCAACTGTATGAGATGAGTGCCAGTTCTTGATGCCGCCTTAACAGAGGTGCTAAACCTACTTATACAACAGCCTATACCACAAATGCTGACTTTTTATATTGCATATTATTTAATAAAGAAAAAATTCAAATTCTGATTAGCTCTTGATAAGACACTAGAGAAATAGAACAGGTTCCCTGCGTCTCCCACTGAACAACATAATGCCAATTCACTATTATTATGTAAGTAGATTAGCTTAAATATGCAATGATAGCGTAGCCTCACGACAACAAATATGCCTAATTTATACTCGTCAATACCTTATATACCTTATGAGGCACTTTACTGCCAATTCCCACACCAGGCACATTTTGAGTACAAAATTGATGACGAACCGATAGACAGAATTCGTCGATAGAATGCCTCCTCTAGGATGACTCTAGATACAAGACCAAGTGACAGCCAAGTGGATCATTGTGTTTTACAAAACAAGAGCTAGGGTTGAATGTAGCATAAAGAGGTGCAAGGTTTCTTGCCTAAAAGTTGACCGTTCAATCATATGTTTACCTCGATAGTACATACACAAGTGGTCCTACCCAAGGGATTTCCATACTAGGGTTATCTTGCAAGTGCAGTTCAGAAAAACGTGTGTTCTACACAGGAGTCATTGAATTAAACTACAAACAGAGAGGGGTGGGAACCAGGAGTTGAAGCTCTGCCCTACATACTTTGCTCGATAAGAAATGTAAGATAAGAGCTTACTGAGTTAAGCTCTTATCTGGCTGCTGATTTAGTGTCTCCTAACGAGCTCTCACAGTGACTCACTCCTTTACAGGTTCCACCAAATAGGATGTAACCCTGTCTGACCTCTCCATCTAAGATGCTCATCCTCACAATCCTTCCCAAATGGCCACTTCTTCCCCCCCTACCCCCACCTCCCCCATTTATCCCCTAGCCTTTCTTTGGTTAGGGTGCTCCGTCATCCCACACATCCTCTCTCGGCCCTTAACACATGGGATGCTCCCCCCCCCCCCCTATCCCAGCCTCTCTCATATGAGTGCCTCTCACTGACTCACCCACTCTCACCCACTCTAAGTGCCATTACGCACGTGCCCTCCTTGTGATTGTCTTATCTTGAGCTTGTATTGTGAGGCCCAACAAACACGACAATGGCATTAATTCTTAAGACAAATAAAACAACTTGTCTTTCAACTCGTGAGATGTATTTGTATAGCGTTTTTATTGCATTATTAATTGTCGTATATTGTATTGAGGCACAATAGAATTATGCTAGGTATTTAATCTTGTAAGAGCAGAGGGCCATTGAGGTTAAATTAATTCCGGCCGCCACGTGTTGTCACAAAGGGGATGGTGTTGATGTTGTTATTGCTGCTGTTGCTGCTACTGCTGCTACTAATGTTTCTGTTACTGCTGCTACTAATGTTTCTGCTACTGCTGTTGCTACTAATGTTTCTGCTACTGCTGCTGCTGCTAATGTTTCTGCTACTGCTGATTCTAAGTCTTTGATTAGTGTTGCTATTGCTGTTATTTTTGTTACTGATGATTTTGCTGTTACTAACCATTGTTGCTGCTGTCTGACCTTACTGCTGCTGTTGTTTGACCTTACTGTTGCTGCTGTTTGACCTTACTGCTGCTGTTGTTTGTTTTTCCAGCTGTTACTGATGATTCTGTTGTTGCTATTACTACCACTATTGCCGCTGATGATGATGATGATAATACTGCAATTTGTTCTGCTTATGTTGTTCCTGATGATGATCTTGCTGATCATCATCAGGAACATGATGATGATCCCCTTGTTACCGTTGCCGTTGGTACTGTTGCTGAGGGCGGTGCTACTCTTGGCGACCAAGTCAAATCCAATAAGACGGAGCTGAGTTACGTAAGACGGGCAATACACTAAGCAAGGAATCCTGCGACACCCTGCAACAAGCCATGTATATACACCCACCATTCTCCTTGTCTTATTTCCTCTCACGTCTCCTTCCTCCTTCATCCTCTCGCTCTACATCCATCCTCTTTTCCTTTTGAGCCCTTACTCCTTCCCTCTACATCCCTCCCTCCTCCCGTCAAAACTCTCACCCTCTATACAGTAACAGACGGCTCATTCATTATCGTCCTTTACCAAGTAGCAGACTATCTTTTCTATCTTTATCCTGTGTGAAAAATGTCCTCTTATCTTCACCCTTTGTCTCTGGGCTTAAGATTAGTCTTAAGGAAGGAAGGAAGGAAGGCTTTAAAGGCTTTATCCCTTTAACCAGTGCGAAGGGATACTTTCAGTACAATATCCAGGAACACGGATGACCTCTTACTCTTACACATGAATGGTAGAAGATGCCCTCACCCATCCCTCTGGTCATAAAATTAGGACCCTACTCTACACTTTTAATTCCATTCTTCTCACGTCGTCTCCTCAGTTTGGATCGTCGAGTAATTGCGAGATGACTTAGGCCTGCATCATGATGGGAACAGTGCCCAGGTGGCATGTGTTGTTCCCTGGCATTTCATAACAAGATTCATCTAGATTCTACGATAATAATCAGAATATTAACGTAATGTCTGGGACAATATTACGGTCTTATTTGGCGCAATGTTACGACCTTGTTTGGAGCAATATTACGATCTTGTCTGGGACAATATTACGATCTGGTCTGAGACAATACTACTGACTAGTCAGGGACAATATTACGATCTTGTGTGCAGTGATATAGTAGTCTTCTCTAGAGCAATATTATGGTCTACTCTTAGAGCAATATTAATCTTTTTCTGCGGTATTATTAAAACCTTCCCTGGATACTGCTACAATCCCCTTTATCATAATACCATATCATCGTCTGATATATTAATCTCTGTATTGGATATTATTGTAATCCTGCCGTAGATGTTGTTATCGTCCTGCTTTAGTTTAGTTAATCGCATGATTAGCTGTGTTAATTTTGCCTTGGCTGAGTCGACGAGCACCAGTTATAGTTTTCATAATTAGTTTAGGTTACCGGTGCCACTAATCCTTGCCTATCACATCTCCCTAACAGCAAAGCAAAATAGTATTCTAGAGTAAAACAAAGTATAGAGGATTTCGAAGTTCCCACAAGCTGTTTCTCACGAGGTTAATTCTTCATAATTAGAACTAATAAGGCACTAACTACAGACATAGCCTGAGAAATGACTGCTCGAGGACCGGGCCGCGGGGACGCTAAGCCCGAAATTCTCTCAAGATAACCTCGACTTTAATGCAGCAAATACCGGGCGATAAGATTTGGAATAGAGGGTAAATGTTTGAGTCAATGTAAGAGAAGGATCTGGGGGTTAGATGTAACTTTAAGTCTATTGTTGGAGGTACATATAATATCAGCGAGGTACGCAATACTAGTGAACATTTGTGTGGCCTTCAAGTTTAAGTTCAAGTTCAAATTCAAGTTCAAGTAAGTTTATTGAGACAAGAAAAAAAATGTATCGCCTTCACGCACCTGGACAAGATAAGTTTTTTTTTTCTACCACAGACGTGGCCAGGCATTTACAATGCTAACTAGCATATATATACATTTTCTTCTGTCCTCCATGGACAGGGTTAGAGATGTGTTAAACATATAGTTCAGGGGGTTTATTGAACAATCAACCACAGAAGGTGATTCGGTGCTAAGCTAACCTACATACGTAAATACATAGATACACAGATTTACGTATGCCCTACATATAGTGTTCGTAAATCTGTGTATCTATGTATTTACGTATGTAGGTTAGCTTAGCATTTTACAAGATAAGTGTCAGGATGCTACACCAACCTGTCCTCCTACAAAGAACGTCGCTTTTCGCTCGTATGCCTTACCTAAGGCCAAATCCAAAATTTGCTTGTCCATTTTAAAGAATGAAGAACAATTTTTATTTATATCACTTCTAAGCTGTATCACTTATGAACCCATCCCTGCCCTTGTGTGGCAGTTCACAATAGAAAGTTGTTTTCACATATCCATACATTAAAACATTGATTGTAACCATGATATATATGTGCTTCAGCCTACAGTTTAGACCTATTGTCTTATGTATGACCCTCTGTCCTGCGTGACAGTGAATACCAGCATTATCCTCACTTTAATAAGACTTTATCAAAATCCTCAGAATAGGCAAAATTGTAATTAATTTTGTCAATAAAGATGTTAATAATAATACTAGATAATGGAAGTTGCTCGCGAAAGTGACGTATTGTCCCGTTTTCTTTCTACCAACTAAAGAGTCAATAAACAGTTGATCACTAGTCTTTCTATTTCGTATCCTCCTCCTCCTCCTGCTCTCCTGGTCAGCTCCGTAGTGTTTGGCTAAGAGGAGAGGAAATGCCTAGTGGTGTCCTATATTTGTGTGTACAAGACCTTCGGGTCCGTATGTTTGTTTGGCTGGGGCGATAAAAGTTCATTATTATACTATATATCTCTCACGCGTCAGTCTCATTGCTTCTCCACATTAGCCTAACACACACACCTCTCATCCGCCCGTGTTTGGGTCTCTTCTTTCGCTGTTAACAAGCCCTTCCTCTATTTCTTAATAGCGCGCACATTCGCACACGCATAACATACACCCAATAAACAGCTCTCAATTATAACTTCCACATCAAAGTTTCAACATTAGAGAGCAATACCCACGAGGTATGCCTCTCTCCATGTAAATACAAGTGACAAGTGACAACGAATAGGTAAGCACACTTTATTTACAACATCAGATATGTATATACACACACACTACATACGTAAACAGTGTTCTCGTGGTCAATCGTGTTTATAGGGTGACTACTTCAAGACAACACTCTGCTGAAGAAGAATATAAGGTTTCAAGGGAGATAACGACTGGAAGTTAAGAGTGCGGTGTACTTCAGAATTGTGGAATATATACAGGTACATATGAGGGATAATTAGACACCCTGCTCCTGTGCCAGGGAAGTTACAGCCCCGCTCCTGTGCCAGGGAAGTTACAGCCCCCGCTCCTGTGCCAGGGAAGTTACAGCCCCCGCTCCTGTGCCAGGTAAGTCTACAACGGGCTCGCCATAGCCCGTGCTACTTGGAACTTTTTTGTTCCCAGCAGCTGAATCTAAAACAACAACAACGGTTGGAAGAGATATGTAATTCGAGGGGAAGGAAGATAAGTCTTAGAAGAGACCAAGAGAGGGGTAACCTAAAGTAATAATGAAAAATGTAGAAGGGAAGGAACTATTATAATTAGGCATTAATTGGAGGACTGATGGAAAGAGAAGATTGAACAAAAGTCAGCAGCGGGGAGATAACTGAATGCAAATCTGACGAGGATTACCTTGCGATGATTTTGGGGCTCAAAGTTCCCGCGGCCCGGTCCCCGACCAGGCCTCCTGGTTGCAGGACTGATCAACCAGGCTATTTGGCGCGGCTGTTCGCAGTCTGACGTATGAATCACTGCCTGGTTGATAAGGTATCCTTTGGTAGGTGTGGAGGAAGACTGAGATGAACGTAAGGGTGTTCAAATACGAAGCAATCGTAATAGTGGATCAATAACAAATGGAGAAGAGAGAGAGAGAGAGAGAGAGAGATAGAGATAGAGAGAGAGAGAGAGAGAGAGAGAGAGAGAGAGAGAGAGAGAGAGAGAGAGAGAGAGAGAGAGAGAGAGAGAGAGAGAGAGAGAGAGAGAGAGTAAGGGGATGAATAGACTGAGCGAGAGCACGAGTAAAACGGTCCATATGGGAGCCACACACCGAGGTGAAGTTGGGTGAATTAACAAAGAAAGGAGGAGAGGAGATGAGAGGGTGAAAGGTGAGAGGATGGAATGAGAGCAGTGATGGGAGTGTGGCGGTGGATTAGAGGAAACAGAAGACATTGGAAAGGGCCAGGAGTTGTGCGGGTAACTGGGTTTACATCTGCGAATTCCAGGAGGGAGTGGATGGTACACAGGTGACGGCTCGTGTGGATAATGACCCCCTCCCCCCCCCCCCATCATGTGTTCTGCTCGTCTACTTGACACGCTCAGCTCCCTGCAACACGCTACACCCAAGCAAACACAGCTGACGAGCACGCACGCACGCATTAATATGTATGGAATCAAATCCTCCTCTTCCCTTTCTCCAATCTTCCCCTATTTCTCTCTTCTTTTCTCTCGCCCTCTCCTCTTTCCTCTCACCTGTCCTCTCTCTTCCCCTATCTTCCTCTCCTTTCCCCTCTTCATTCACCTCTTCTCATCTTTCTCACCTTTCTCTCCCCCCCCCCATCTCCATCCACTCCCCGCCCCTGTTCCTCCTCGTCTTCTCTCTTTCCTCGTCCTCTCTTCCTTTTCTCCCCTTTATGTTTCTCACTCCTTCTCCCACGTTAAAAGTACCATACTATTGCTTCCAGCGTAGTAATGTATAACCTGTTGAACGACACGCAGGAATGTTCATCTGAACTGCAACATACCACCGCACCTGATGCGTGATGTTCAAATGTAAATATAATATATCAACCAGCTGTAATTTGTGGTCACGGGGTCAATAATGCCCTACTCTTAATTATGCCTGCAGCGCGTCTAGTCTCTCATGCCAAGATTTGTGTTGGCTCTTGCGTAAATCACTTTTAATTATGCATTTCACGCTTGGCAACTTGCTGATCAGTCCTCTTCATATCTGTTCCCAGGACAAATTGTGAGTGTGATGGCAGGTGGGCGTGTGCGTGTTTACACTTGGGCTAATTGGATTTGTTATTATAACACGCACAAGTGGTGGCATAATTCAGGTACACGCGCATAACAGAGTCCTCACTCGCGTCGACCAGTTGCAGGTACACATGCAATGGGCGAGACTTGGTCAACTGGTTGAATACCGTTGGGCCTGGCTAGTAACTGGTTGGGTGACCGTGTAGACAGCCTCGAATTTGGCTAGGGAAGAGGGGGACATTGTGAAATCAAACTAAATATATTTTTTTTCACTTATATCGTCTCGTCATATCTACAATTCCTCTTTTGTAAAATAATTTTACATACACAAGAATACAAGACCATGGAAATTTTGCAGCAATTACTGTCGACAGCTACTTAACGCTAATATTTAATACACTTAATTGAAAACTTGATTGGTAATAAATAAGTTTGAGGTAACTACATACTAATAATGGGATAAAACCAAATCAACAAGCTGCTATAATTTCCCTCCCAGTTACCTATATATCTACAGTATATGAAGTATCCGTACAGCCTGTTCTAGTCACCAGGACTAGTTGTTCATAGCCCAGTGCCAGTAAATTACTCTAATCCATGGATAAATTATCAGTGCCATTGCTTTATGAACTTCGTAATCCTTTACTAATAGTATGACAATTATAATTACACTTAAAGCTGAGTGCCCGACTTATCATCACGACTTCGTGCACCACACAGGTGGAGTATTGGGTCTAGTAATGGAGAGGTTACTATATAAATACTCAACATGTAATATTACAAGACTTTTGTGCTAATATAAGGAGGGTGACTGTGCAATATTTTATCCAATATCCTTCTGAATCGATGAAAATATTGTTGTGTAAGTCACGTGTACCGGCTGGCTGATACATGGCAGGAGTCACCTGTAGGTCACTAGGTCCACCACAACCACACACAACACCTGCAGGTCACCAGGTCCACCCACCACCACCACAACCACGCAACACCTGCAGGTCACCAGGTCCACCCACCACCACCCGCCACCACCACACGCAACACCTGCAGGTCACCAGGTCCACCCACCACCACCACCACAACCACACACAACACCTGCAGGTCACCAGGTCCACCCACCACCACCACCACAACCACACACAACACCTGCAGGTCACCAGGTCCACCCACCACCACCACCACAACCACACACAACACCTGCAGGTCACCAGGTCCACCCACCACCACCACCACAACCACACACAACACCTGCAGGTCACCAGGTCCACCCACCACAACCACACACAGCCAACAAAAAAACTTTCCCTAATTGTATTAAATATTCCCAGAGCGTCAGCCAAAATGTTTTCACCGAGTTGTATATATTTGTTATTGATGGAGCCATCCGGGAGTCAGAGCTCGGGAGTACTAGTGCAACACCCTTATGTTAGCTGCTGGTTTAAACGCCAAGACCTTTACCTCTGCTACTTGTGTGTGTGTTGGAGGTTTCAAGAAGTGGTGAGTAGGGTCTTACCTTGAGAGGAAGAGCTCTCAGGAGCCTCAGGAACAGCTCCTGACGTTCCTGGGTGACTCAGTAACGTTTGTCAAGACTCGCAGCCGCACCTCGCATCACCATTCCCTCTCTCTCTCTCTTTCTCAACGTTTCCCGCCCTGGTTCACGTTTGTTGCATCTCTGCCCCCGCCTGAAGGCCATTAGCATCCACGTCGAAACGCCGCCGAGGTACACCTGTGGCCTACAGGCCCCGAAACACGCGTGATGGCCCTGAAACTTACGAAGATACAAGGAGGAGAAGCGGGGCGCGACCTCCCGTCACTGAGGCTACGGTAGGACTGGCAGCCCGTCGGCTGCTGCTCCTGCCAGACGCACGAGCCAACCTTACATCGGTCTCTACACCATTATACGCCTTTTAAATTTTATATAATATGTAGTATACCTACATACTGTAGTCCCATTTCAGTACTCAGCATTCTTTCACGTGGGTTGGCTATCAAAAAATGGCTGGTGAATACTATGAGTTTACGCAAACTTCCTCAGCACTATACAGTCTACAGTGTACACGCTACAATGTTATTACGCAAAATGATCTCTCTTGTTTTCATATCATCGAAAAATGATAGCATCATGGGCGTAAGTATAAAATATTGGCTGTTTCACGGAAAAAGATCCACGTTTTGCATAATTTTTACAGGCCACAAGAAAGAAGACAACCTAGCCTAACTTTTCATGGATAGTAGTATATATATATATATATATATATATATATATATATATATATATATATATATATATATATATATATATATATATATATATATATATATATTAAGCTGTTTATATGTATTGTGGCTGGACTAGTGCTGAGATGGGGGCGGGAGACGCTCAAATTAAAGAGCTGCTGCCCGCCCACAGACTGAATTCAACCCACGCGTTCTCCTGTGTCACCAAACGAAGTTCTTGAATACATACATACATACTAAATAAGTCTGCATCCAAATTCTCTTTATCTGTTCCTTCTCTCTCTCTCTCTCTCTCTCTTGCATTCTTTGAATGCAAGCATCTTGCAAGCAAACATAAATTACATTAGACCTTTATGTTATTTATAAAAAAACTACAATATTATTACTTCTATATTAAAGATTACCAAGAAAAACTTACTTTTGATATATATATCATTGCCTCAATCTGGTCAATTTCAAATATGATTCACATTACGGTTTGACATAAGGCAACTCAAACCCGTTCTCTATCAGCCCATTCTCTTCATTTGCCGCACCATGCAAAATACTATGCACGAATCCAAGCCACCCACCTAACCTATCGATACACGATAGGTTAACCTAAAGAAAACGTTGATCTGGGCTTGTTATTTTGTATTCTATCCAGTCACTTGCGGCTGGTGGGAACTTTTGTTTATTGCTGCCAGCGACGGCTAGTTTATTGTGCACCCCATACTCATCCTGTGAGCGGTAGTTTAATGTGTACTCAATATTCATCCTGTGAGCGGTTGTTTAATGTGGACTCAATATTCATCCTGTGAGCGGTAGTTTAATGTGCACTCATTATTCATCCTGTGAGCGGTTGTTTAATCACAACCAGCCTTGTTGTACCTGTTGCGTGGTGTTGAATAGTTCATAGTACATCAGGACCACAGATTTCCAACCGTTTTATATTATGACAGTGTGTAACAAGACAGCAGTACACAGCAGACCAGTGTGTAACAAGAGAGCAGAACACAGCAGACCAGTGTGTAACAAGACAGCAGTACACAGCAGACCAGTGTGTAACAAGAGAGCAGAACACAGCAGACCAGTGTGTACACAGCAGACCGATATAACAGCGTGACAGTGGGACGATTTGGCGCGTCGCCAGCCAGCCGGCGGAATACAATGGAAAACTCACACTTGTGTCAGGCGCTAACCAAGGTCCAGGTCAACTGAGGTCAACGGTGAGGTGACCACAAGGTCGTCAGATGCGATGCTGTTACGCTAATTCACGAGTATTAACTCTCCCACGCCAAAAGAAGGTCGAAGACCTCATGCACCTCGATCGGCTGGATATAAGATGGCGTTCAATAAGAGAAGACACAGTGTCTAGACACTGTGGGGGTTGGTGTGTGGTCAAAACTTCTGGAGAATGGACATGAAGAACCTGAAAGTTACGTGGAACTCATTGTAGAGTAAGACGTCTCTGTTGAATTTATTTATTTATTTATTTATTTATTTATATATTTATTTATTTATTTATTTATATACAAGAAGGTACATTGGGATTGTGAGGATACATAAAATGGTAATTACAGTCTTGTAAAGCCACTAGTACGCGCAGCGTTTCGGGCAGGTCCTTAATCTAAGAAAATTTAAGTAGGTAAATTACTTGCAAAATTATCCAGCACCTTATCATTCAATTATCTTTGCCTCGGTTAGAGAACATAGAGAGGAATTCTCTTCTTTTAAATTGATAAATAAAGTAATATTTTCAAAGTCATTCCCCGTTGTGTATTAAAGGTACCTGCCGTTGTGATACTGAACTTACCGTTCTCTTTGCCTCCGCGTGACCTAATGACCTTAATTGTCCGGTTTCCTTTTAATGTGTGTTAATACTAAAGTGTCCATCATTGCTCCCATTATTCTATATAGTACACTCCAGTGGTTTCAGGGTTATTTGAGTGTCAGGTCAGGATCCTTTTACCATTTATGTGTTACTTACACCAGGCCTGGTACAATATTAATATCCATAAGGCTTCACCGGTCCCCCTGTCCGGTGATTCAGGGTGGTATTGGTAGCGTATTTTGGTAGTCATACGTGACCGTAGCAGCTAATATTTTTTTTTTTTCTCTCTCTCTCTCTCTCTCTCTCTCTCTCTCTCTCTCTCTCTCTCTCTCTCTCTCTCTCTCTCTCTCTCTCTCTGTCTCTGTCTCTGTCTCTCTCTCTCTCTCTCTCTCTCTCTCTCTCTCTCTCTCTCTCTCTCTCTCTCTCTCTCTCTCTCTCTCTCTCTAGAAAGTGGAAAGGGTTACAGAGGCACATAATGGGCTCAGGGACTGTACCCCACAATTCATTTATCTAAGCAAGTTACAATCTTGATGAGCTAGTTACAAAATTCAGTATAAGTCGTCACATCATCAATGGGTTTGAGATCAACCAAAGTACAGTTTCTAAATTAAGCAACTGACATGTGGAGAGCTAGTGTCACAATTGATATGTTTGTCCCGCACACCGCCCCCCATCCAGTGGGCAGCGGTGGATAGGTTACAATCACTTAGTTACTTCCTACAGTTAGCAAACTGGGGATATTTGGCTAAAATTTCTGGTAGCAGATCATTTTGAATTAAATATTTACACGTATCTGGAACATTTGTTATTGAATTGTCTCTAAATTCAGGTATCTTTTCGCACTCCATCACATAGTGACGGAGGGGGTGCGAATAATTTTGTTGACACAGTTTACATTTGGTCAGGTCTACATCGGCAGATAATGAGAATTCCCAGAGATACTTGTAACCGAGTCTAAGCCGAGCAGTAGTAACATCTAGAAGTCTGCTGATTTTATTGGATGATCCATTGATGTGTGGCTCCTCTTGCATGATAGTATGATGACAGATGGAATTACTGGTGTCGATTTCACTTTGCCTCAGATCTACAAGATTTTGTTGAAGTTCTTAGTGTACTGCTGCTCTCAGACTTTTTATTAGTAATCCAAAGTTATCCTCAATTTCTCCTTAAAAGCAGATTCTTTAGCTAACTCATCAGCTCTATCATGCATTCGGAAGCCAACATGAGATGGAGTCCACATGAAATTGGACTCTGTTACTATAATTAATAATTTTATTGTATTTGTGTCACAGAAACATAAAAATAGCCAATATGTCATAAATATGTAATACAAAAAACACAGTTGTGTATGAGAGATCTATATATGACTTTCAGATTATCAATTAATATATTCATTACACAGTTAATTATGTGCACTTCAGTCGGTAGATCATTCAAGTTCAGTGTCATTACTTCTTGCCAGTAAATGGATGCGACCTCAGAATTTAAGACCCTAAATTTGTATTAATTAATTCATAATCTTAAGGCATGTACGAAACGCTTCACGCAGTTAGTGCCTCTATAAAAAATACAAGTACTGTACCTAGTGAAGTAACCACAGTAATCTGATCCTCTGTATGTTTTACCAATAAGATGGTACTATTATCATAATTATATAAGTATAATAATATTATAAGAGTATATCCTTAAAACAATATCACCTCAGAATTCGTTTTCTTTGAAGCTTTAGATGGTAACCTTAGCAAACTTCCTCCTAAACATCATTGTTATTTATTTTATTTATTTATTTATATACAAGAAGGTACACTGGGGTTGAGAGAATACATAGCATAGTATTTACAATCTTGTAAAGCCACTAGTACGCGCAGCGTTTCGGGCAGGATCTGTAATCTGCATTGTAATCTGCTAATTGAAATTGTAATCTGCTAATATAGTTAGTAATTTACCTGAGGGTCAACAACTCTTGTGGCTTCGACTTTGAGATTTCGAGATTTTTCTTATCAAACTTAGAGATTACATGTAAGTATAAGTAAAGAGGTTCACGGGGGACTGGAAGATGGCGTCTTGTCACAGGTCCACTTTTTTTTATTCCTGATGCTATTTCTTCATTAGCAGTATTTTGAAAATGTGAAAATGTCTTGGAAAATGCAAAAAAGGATAGCGTATATATATATATATATATGAGAACAAGCCTGAATGGTCCCCAGGACTATATGCGAATGAAAATATTCATATTTTCATTCATCTGGGCGTGTTATTCATATTATATATATATATATATATATATATATATATATTGGTGTATACTGGCAGCAGGTTTTCTTTCAAACATGTTTCATTGAATATGACCGCATATTCTGTATTTATTATTTTCTGGTTTAGGGCTTCTATCCCTCTAACTATTTTCTTAGCATCAGGGCTTAATTGAAATAGGAGTTCTCCAAAACTCATTTTCGTACTTTTAAGGTGAAGAAAAGAAGTGAATTACTATAGAGTGTATTACACTTATTTGTATAATTTGCACGACGTTTCGAACCTCCATGGTTCATTCTCAAGTGAACAGATCTTACAATACTAGTTGATTTTATACCCGCATTAGGTCAGGTGATAATACAATGAAGGTGAAAACATGGGGGGATACATAAGGGATAAACATAGGGGCTGCAGAAGGCTTATTGGCCCATACGAGGCATCTCCTATCTAAACACAAAGATTAATCCAGTGTAATTGGCCTGTTATGTTGGACATTGTCTTCTGTGTTGGCATCGATATGTTCTTGTCTTGTCCTTACTCTCATGGTGGGTAGAGTAAATAGTTCCGTGATTTGAGTGTTCATGGTAGGTCGCTCTATTCTTATGTGAATTGCCTCAAGAATTTGTAATCTTCTTGAATCTTGGGTTTTGTCTATTATGCAAGTATTCTTGTTCAACATTTCTCTTGTTAGAGTAATGTCATGGGCTTGTCTCATGTGATTCCTAGGGGCACCAGATTGAAGATGGCATGTCAAACGCCTCGTCAGCTTGGTCGACGTCATACCTATGTACTTACATTGAAGGTTACATCCTTCGTGGGGGCAAGTGTACATGTATACAACGCTTGACTGCTGTAGAGGGTTCTCCGTCGGCTTCGGGCTGTTTTTGATAAGGAGTTTGGAAGTCTTCTTGGTTTTGTAGAATATTATCAGGTTTATGTTTTGGTTAGGAGTAGTGCTTTTTACTCCTTTACGGATTATTTCTTTCATTATTCTTTCCTCTTTTATATGTTCACTGTGCATGGTTGATTTGTAATATAATTTTATTGGGGGTGTTGTGGTTTCTGTTCTAGGTTCTGAATTATACCAACGGTCCAAGTGTCTTCTTATAGCAGCGTTTATTTCCGCGTTGCTATATCCGTTGTTCACCAATACCTGAGTTACTCTTTCAAACTCATACATTGTGATGGGTTATTTAAGGACTGCAGAGCACTTTTAGAGTCACAGAAAATAACTCCACCACCATTGAGCTTAAGGTATTCAGTGGCTAGATAAATACCCAATAGCTCGGTCTGTGTCGTGCTTGCCCAGTTGTTCAATCTCTGTGTACTAGTCATGATCATTTCATTCCCTTTATACACTGCACATGCACAACCTGTTCTACCAGTGCCTAACTGCACAGAGCCATCAGTAAAGGCATAGGATTCAGTCGGTTTGAGAATTTGAAGATGACTGTCAATAGCTTCTAATGTTATACATCTCAAAATGTCAGTGTTATACATTTGTTTTACACTGATGGGAGTATAATGCAGAGAGACCTCCACATCTTTCCAAGGGGGAATATAGTGAACAGTTTTATCAGGGTTAAGAGATACATTCAGTTTCTGAAGATTATAGACACAACAACTGAGCCACACACTGTAGGGAGCTTTTTGCGGCGGATTGAGGGAACAGTCAGAATTGTTTAGAATGGATCTCAATTTAATTTGAATAGAGCTGGGGGGACCATTATTTTTCAAAGTTTTGGCGCTGTGCTTCAGCCTACAGTTTAGGCCTATTGTCTTATGTATGACCCTCTGTCCTGCGTGACAGTGAATACTAGCATTAACCTCAATTTAATAAGACTATCAAAATCCTCAGATTAGGCAAAATTGTAATTAATTTTGTCAATAAAGATGTTAATAATAATAATTTCAAACTCTCTACTCACGTTGCTCCATTCAGAGCAGTGGGTAAGCGCTCGACGAATATAAGCATTGAGAACACTGGCTTTGTATCTTTGGGGGCACTCACTTCTACCGTTCAGGCATAATCCTATGTTGGTGGGCTTGGTATATACGTTGGTGCTTAAAGAGGTTCCTGTTTTTGTTATTAGTACATCCAAGAATGGCAGACTGTTATTTTCACTATTTTCATGTGTAAATCGGAGTACTGACTCTCTCTCTAGGTGTCTTTTTAGGTCAATTAGTTCATCTGAGTCTTTTACTAATACGAATATGTCATCTACATAACGGCAGTATACAGTTGGTTTTTGTCTGCTACTGAAGACCCTATCTTCGATGGTTCCCATATAAAAATTAGCAAATAAAACTCCTAAGGGGGAGCCCATTGCTACTCCGTCTATTTGTAAATACATGTCTCCTTGTGGACTGATGAAAGGGGCTTCCTTTGTACATGCTTCGAGAAGACTTTTCAAGTGTGGCTCAGGTATGTCTAATTTGGGGGTGCTCTCGTCTCTGTATACTCTGTCCAGTATCATTCCTATGGTTGTGTCGACTGGGACGTTGGTAAAAAGGGATTCAACGTCCAGGGAAGCGATGATTCCATCGGGCTGGGTAGATTTGATCAATTCTAGGAAATCTGCTGATGATTGTAGACTAAACTTACTTGGAGTGTATGGAGTTAGGAGTTCATTGAGTTTCTTTGCCAGGTGATAAGTTGGGGTTGGTATTTGGCTGATTATAGGGCGTAGTGGGTTACCTGGTTTATGCGTCTTAACATTGCCGTAGGCATATCCTAAGCCATAGTCGCCTTGAAGTTTATTGAAATGCACACTACCTTTCTTTGCGTTGATTGCTGTAATTGTTTTGTTTACTTTCCGCTTAAGGTCTTCTACGGGGATATATATATATATATATATATATATATATATATATATATATATATATATATATATATATATATATATATATATATATATATATATTTATATATATATATATATATATATATATATATATATATATATATATATATATATATATATATATATATATTTAATTTAATTAAAAATATTGAATAATTTACAGCCTGTTTATAGAAAAAATGTAAAACATAAAAGAAATTGATTAAATACTTTCTTACAATGTATTTTTATACTTTGTATATTTTTTGTAATATATATATATATATATATATATATATATATATATATATATATATATATATATATATATATATATATATATATATATATATATATATATATATATAATGTCATAGTTCTTCTTACTAGTTCGTTCTGCCCTTTGAGTGTTTTTTTTTACCCATTATGTCGGTGTTAGTGGACCCCATACCCATCCTCTGGGTGGTAGTGAAAAAGATTGCAGAAGCACATAATGGGTTCATGAGCAGAAACCCTAAATGTATTTATCTATGTTACAGTCTTTTTAAGCTAGTTACATAATTTATAAGTGTATATCAAATATAACATGCAAGCTGGCTTAGTAGGGTCTAAGACCTGAGAAATTACGTAGCCTACTACGTCATCACTATTCTTTTTAAACAACGCTAATCTATTATATCGTAACCTAACCTATCCTAACATATTCTAACCTAACCTGACAAACCCCTAACGAAAATAAGATACAATTTTGTGTTTTATAAATAGTGTGGGGTGGCACTATGACGTCACAGTGTTCATGCCGGTACAGGTTTTAGTCCACACTGGCAGACCGCGCCTCAGCCACGTCATGAGTGACGTCACGCAGTGTTTAACACATTTTTGCCTACGCTTCCTGAACTTATTATGTGAATAACATTGATCTCCCTATATATTTTTCTTCGGTATGTAACCTGCCAATTTTTCCCCATTCTCTAGGCTCGCATTGATAGCGTGAAGTAAATACGAACATACTCTTACTACTGTATACATGTGTATACACGTGGTGAGCGGCTGTTACAGGAGTGACATCACTGATGGCGTGGCGAGCGGCCGTTACAGGAGTGACGTCACTGATGGGGTGGCTGGCTGTCGTGTTCCAAGGCCGGATATACGATGGCACTAATTCGTTTATCATGCAGGAAAACGTAACCTGTGAATTTGACCAGGAAACAAGGTATAGATATTGAAAGTGAACGTCATGATGTAGAAGTGTACGTGTTTACGTTTATACGAATTCAAAACGTTCATTGATAAACTGGTCACGCGTTTGTCACTTGTTTAATTGATAAAATATTTAAATACATTATTCATACTTAAAATAATAAAGCAATATTAATAACCAAGGAGTGAGGAGGCAAGTGAAGCCATCTGGGAGTTGCGAGCAACTAATGTTCCAGCCCCCATTACTGTATCTAATAAATTCAAGTGTATTGGATATCTATGAGTCCTGTCAACCGGTTTGAAAACATTTGAGGATGTATCTGTTGAGTGAGGCGCTGCTGCGTACTTCACTGCCCAAGACAAAGCAGCACTGACTGCTTACCGAGGCCCGGCACCGTTGGTACGACCCGTGATAAGGCAGCGGCAGGAGGGAGATAGCAGACAGCATTTTCCCTGTACTTGGGGAGTACGTAATCACTGGAGGGTCGGTGCTGAGAGCTGGGGCAGATGATAAGGCTGATAAGAGGGAGGAAGGATGCTCATCTGGGCGTGTTAAACACAAGTCAGGCGCCGTGTAGCTCAAATGCCTTGTGCTGTTACCCCCGTGAACATAAAACAGGGGAATAATTACATAATGTACCAAAAATCCTCTTTGAAAGCAAGCAAAGACAAATGGCAAAGTTGATCTTCGTCATGAATCTTTGCTGGTTAGACTGCAGTGTATGAACTTATGAAAGGTAGAAATAAATGATATATACAGAAGATTATTAACCAAGGAAGGTTACAGTAGAGTATCACTAACATCCACACTTGGTGGGACTCACCACAGTGAGGTGACAGTCATCCCATCACTAACACCCACAGCTGTCATAACTAACACGCTGCACTTCGCGAATACTAGCAAACAAAATTACTTTACTAGACCATAAAAAACTACAGGAATATTGAATCCAGAATAATTTACATGTAGACAAACGTGTTGGTGGATGAGGCGGCTAAGTGCCGTTGGAATATATGTAGATCTACCCCTCATTCTCCCCGTCCCACATGCATCAAACCGCAGTTGAGATGTATTTAGAATTCGGCCAGACGAGGCGGGTGGAGTAGAGAGTGCCAGCTAGGCTAGTCGGGACGTAAAGCCTCACCTGGAACATACACGATCGCTTCCAGAGCGACACACTGCCAGCCACACTTCCCTCCGGGGAGAGACGGGCCGCGAACCTCACCTGTTTGAAACATACCACACAACACATCATACATTTAGATATCTTTACAAAGGCTAAGTGCTCGAATAGCAAATTAATCCTGTTTCAGAAGGCTATGATAATAATATACTATCTAAAGTGCACTGCATTTCCCGTGACAGCTGACTAACTCCCAGATACCTGTTTACTGCGAGGTAACAGGGGCATTCAGGGTGAAAGAAACTTTGCCCATTTGTTTCTGCCTGGTGCGGGAATCGAACCCGCGCCAAAGAATTACAAGTATGTGTGTGCGTGCGTGTCTGTGGGCTTGTGTTGCTGTAAGGGCCGCGTCGGCACAAGTGCTGTGGCCAGGTGTTCCCGTGTCGTGTACAATGTAAAGTCTCGCGGCTAATGAACACGTCACATGTCGACAGATAATCACATGTTTTGTGAGCCCTTATAGAGTCCCCCTTCGAGGGGAGCGACAGACGCCACCTCACGAGACGACCAACAGGAAGACTATCGACATCCAGTGACCCCCAGACAAAAAAGGCGTCCTGTAGTCGAACAAAGATGCGGTCGAAGAGCAGAATCGTGTCAAAAATGTCTTGCTGAGCAAGAGCCAGACGCCCACCAAGGTCCTCCAGTTCCCGGCCAAGCCGGTAACGGACACCGTGTACCCGCCCGAAGATCTAACCGGAAAAATACATCGAGACTCCAGCAACCCCAGGCGATGAGGGCGCTTTGGGTTGCATCAAACTGGACCGTTGAAGAGGAATACTCGACGGTGGTGTCGAGACCCAGTTAGTTCGATTCGAGTCGAGTATTCCAGCGGTCAACATGCATACACCGTCCACTCACCGTCAAGGTTGAGCGAGGGCGGGCTCGACCTTTTCTGGGTCAAGCTAAACTCAAACTTAGAGTTGGAATATAACTTTTATCATTGAAATTTTAAATTAGTGAATACCTGTACAGTCACTACTATAAATTAAATGGACTAGCATATTACATGTGTAACTTAAGAGCAAAGTATCAATAATAACAATAGAATAAATGTACCATTCCAAATCGTACATGTATAACTTTATAGCAATTAATTGGCAATGAATAATCAATTACAATGGAATAATTAACACTTATAAATGACAATTATATAGTTGACAAATGAGAATTAATTGCCAATGAAAGTGATGACAATGTAAAATTTACACCTGTCAATTGCCAATGAACTATTTGACAATGCTCTGTGCACTAAATCTATAGCTAATTAAACTAACTACAGAGAAAACAAAACAAAATAATATTTCGAGGGGGGAATAGGACGTAAAATCCCAGGTACAGGAATTAAGTCCTATATAGTACCCGTACCGGGAAACGTACGATATGTTGCACCATATGGCACACACTATTCCATACAATTGCAAGTTTATTATCGACACTAAAGGTTTAAAGCTCTTGTAGTATTTTTATAATTCTCTTATAAGATAATTTATCTCTATCTGGCAAATAGAGATTCCATCGGTTGCTTACCGATATACAATAGCAGTTGAGAGGTGAACGAGTACTGGCAGAAATCGTACGTATTGCCCGGCAGCAACGGCCACATCCCACTGACGGTTGGAGCGATCGTACACTCTTGCACTATTGTTACACTTTACAAACATTTACGGCATGACTAACGCTGTTCTCATTAGTTTTACGCCGTTTATTGCTAATTGCTTTTGTTCTCACTAACCCCTTATATTAAAAATGATATATATATATATATATATATATATATATATATATATATATATATATATATATATATATATATATATATATATATATAAATATATATATATATATATATAAATGACATACTATTAAACTATATATTTTTAGAAATGGTCATATTGCTGACAATATATCGACCCTACATAAATTTATTGATCGAATGCTTGAAAGAATTGATGAGTTGGCCAAGACTTTTGCTCGAAAAGAGGGAATTGATTACCAACTTCGACTGCCTTTGAGCAGCCTGAGGGCAGTAATATTCCGGGAACATCAACTAAATTTCGGAGACTTGAGGCAAAGTTAAATTCACACCAGTTACTCCATCTATCATCATTCTATTATGCAGGAACTACCGCACGTCTATGGGTCATCCAATAAGGTTAGCAGACTTCTAGATGTTACCACTGCTAGGCTTAGGCTCGAGTACAAGTACCTCTGGGAATTTGTAACATCTGCTGATGTAGATTTGACTAAATGTAAACTCTGTCAGCAGAACTATTCGCATACTTTGCGTCATTATATAATGGAATGTGAAAAAATTGCGGAATATAGAGATAACACCATCAATAATGTCCAAGAAATGTGTAAGTACTTCATTCATGATGATGTGCTGCCCGAAATCTTAGCGAAGTATCTAAAATTTGCTTACTGTAAGTAATGCATGCACATGACTGTAAAGCTGCCGCCCAGTTGGGTGGGTGTGGAGCACATGACTGTAAAGCTGCCGCCCAGTTGGGTGGGTGTGGAGCACATGACTGTAAAGCTGCCGCCCAGTTGTGTGGGTGTGCAGCAAGACTAGTAACTGTGTGACTCACCATAGATGTAAAGTGCCTTATATAGTGACTGTTGTGAACCTCTTGTTGAATCACTTGTGACACAAAAGATTATTGATGTGTGTATTTGTGTGGGTGATTAAATATGTATATATGTGTATGTATTTGTGTGGGTGATTAAATATGTATGTGTATGTATATATGTATACGTATGTATATGTACATGTATGCATGAGTATGTGTACATGTATATATAACATTAATAATTTTGTAACTAGCGTCAAAAGATTGTTATTTGCTTAGCTAAACGAACTAGAGGGTTCAGTTCCTGAACCAATTATGTGCCTCTGTAATCCTTTACACCACCGCCCACGGGATGGGTATGGGGTGCATAATTAAAAAAGAAATTGAATACATAAATTTATTAATAAAACATTAATAAAAAAACTGAAAGAAATGTAAATTTACTGCACAGCGTAAGTTCAACGAAGTAATGTCAAAAAAATAAAAAAAATAACCGTTGCAATATTTGTATCTTCCACGTCACCACCAGGAAACATGTCGTATGGATTATGTTCAAACGTCAACGTACACGTGGAGCCGCGGGTTGAACCCGACACAGACGGGTCCTGTACGGGGCGGGGTTCCCCAGAACCTTGGAGCGATAAACAGACCGGCCGCCAGTCTCTCCCGTACGCACGTCTCCCACGGGCGCCAGAGGTCCGTCCCCCAGACAGTGTTGTGGCGACCGTAGCCACACATGGTAAGATTCCTCGTCTGGGCCAACGTGGGGGTTATGTAGTGTGACACTGAACGTCGCCAAAATCATTGCAGAATATGTGAAGTGATAAAAGTATTTTAGAAACAACTAACAAGATTGGAGAACGGACAAATGTAGTGCGATAAGGGGGAGGGGCAAAACGTGTGGCGAGTATGCAGATCGTTAATTAATACTCGAATGAGTCTGAAATATTAGAAACAGCATGAGGTCAGGGTAGTGAATCAGTGATGAAGGCAGACCATATATGGATTAAAAAGTAGATGTGAGAGCCCACGCTTGGGTTAAGGATCTCCTGCCTGTCTTTTAAAGGCATAGGCACTTTGTCCACAACCCTCTCAAGCAAATAAGTGAGCACGCACGCACCAAGTGGACAGCTCTCTAGGGTCGTAGCACCAAGGCCCCGGGTTCGATTCACGGTCGAGGCAGAAACAAATGGGCAGTTTTATTTTCACCTGATGCCCGTTCACCTAGCAATGAATAGGTACCTGTAAGTTAGACAGCTGCTACGGGCTGCATCCTGGGAATGTGTGAGAGACAGAAATATATAGTAGATATGATAGAGGAAACATTCGTAAGTCAGTACACTAGATAACCGACGGTTAGACAGGCTTGGTCTAAGAGGTACTGACATAATATAGTTGCTACAGGACCACTGTATAATCCTAACGGATATACATACACAAGCTGCCTGTCCCGACAACAAAATTTATTATTTATAACCAAGGTCGGCGTTCGATCCCGGATGGTTCAAGTGGTCAAGCCCCGTGCTTTCAATCCGTCCTCATATGCCAACTTCGTTTGAAAACCATTGAAGATTTGTAATGCCAAAAGTATCAGTAGTTTCAAAGCAGCCTATGACGAGGAATACTGAGAAGACTGGAAACCACGAGTGTAGGCAGCTCTTGTCTCATAACTACTCTTAGATAATTACACACGTTCAGACCCCTCCTCCACTTTTCCCAGAGTTAGGCAACTATTGTGTGGCGTATCCTGGGGAGTGCCCAGTCGTTGGCTAGAGGGCTCTTCCTTTCCCAGAAAACTTGAGACCATTAACCAACATAAAAAATAATCGGGTCTAATTTTGTTTTGTTTAATGAATGCATTTCTTATGGTATGTGGATATTTATGGCATGTGCATTGTTACGGCATGATGAGGATGTCTTAAGGTACAATGTAGATGCTGTAGGATATTTGATAATATTTAGAGTTGGTAAAATTCAGGGGTACTCCGGTGTCACTGAAAGCGTAAAAAAACGTTTTATGTACTGCTTTATCTACAGCTAGTACCGAGGGAGATATATGGGCGTTCTTGTGTTGACCTACCTATCGACACTCCCAATGGAGAACTGGAGTGTTCATGTGGGTTGTTTTACGCTATATGTATATCGACAGCAAGCCTACCTAGGGAAAGCTGGATGTTCTTCTCTTGCTATTTCTGTCGATAGTAGGCCTAACTATGGAGATATGGGCATTTGTATGTTCCTTACGCCATCTATGCACAGCATCATGGGAGACGTGGGCGTTCCCTGCTATTGGATTTCAAGTTAGCGGTGACACGAAGCCTATTCCTGTACATTTCTCGTTCTAATGGATTTACTCTTGAGAACGGACTGAGTCGCCATAACCTATTTTCTATTATCTCTTATACATAAGACATTTGCCTGTGTTATGTATATGCAATCGTGCAAATAGTTCCAGCGATATGTGTTAAATTATCTAGTACGTCGGAGGAAACTATGTGTGTGGCTTTTATTAAAATCAAATTGTGTCATATTTTTGGATAGGAAACGGCTGTGTTCAGAATTTCTCAAAATTTGAGGCAGGAAAAGCTGTTAAAATTTTTTTCAATGAGTGTTAACCACCTGCTTTCTAATAGTGTTTTCCGAGAATAATACGTTTGTTAAGGCAGTTATATTTCGAGTAGTAAACAGAACTTGACGGCTGGCAGTGCTGCACGACGCCCATTTTCAGGCCAAATTCGTAGGTTATATATTATAGTTATAACGGTACGTTAACCTATCTGGCTATAACGGTACGTTAACCTATCTGGCTATAACGCTACGTTAACCTATCTGGCTATAACGCTACGTTAACCTATCGGGCTATAACGCTGCGTTAACCTATCGGGCTATAACGCTACGTTAACCTATCGGGCTATAACGCTACGTTAACCTATCGGGCTATAACGCTACGTTATTCTATCTGGCTATAACGGTACGTTAGTCTATCGTATTGCCAAATATCGCAACGCTCCATGAATCATCGTAATAGTTGAGCAGTAAACTTAGAAAATGGCAATTCCCACAACGATAGCAAAATTCAAGTAATAGACCAGGAAATCTTTCAAATTTAACAAACATAAATATGAGAGGTATTACTACTCATTACACTAGCAAGTTCTTGTAAAATAAATTACGAGCAATCTTACTACATTACTACAACAGACCAGTAGCGTTCTACAGAATGTTCTAGGTACTATTACCGTACTACTTAAGAGGCCAACAGTGGTCACCACAGTACTAGAGAATGGATATCAATTACTGTATATTTCCAGAATCATTTTTAAATCCCCAGATTATAAATTTATATAATTTATATACATATATATTCTATATATAGAATATATATGAATTATATATCATTCGCTACGCGTGTGTACATTCTTGTACAGTACGCGTAGCGTTTCGTTCAAGTCCTTAATCGTACGGTCCCCGGAATACGACCCGCCAAATCGTTTAACAACCAGGTACCCATTTTAATGTTGGGTTAAACAAAGGCTACAGTTAAGGATTTTCGCCCAGTAAATCCTCCCCGGCCAGGATACGAACCCAGGACAAAGCGCTAGCGAAATGCCAGGCGAGCGTCTTAACCACTAACTAACCACCATCTTGTCGGTGCAAATACTTTATAGCCTAGACACACACTAGCACAAAAGTATATTGTGACAGAAATATCAAACCTTAATTTACAACAATTTTCACTCAAAGTTTTCTTTCCGTGCTCCACCATAATGTTGCTAGGCTTCCATTGCTGCCACAGTGCACCGTTACTTTATGTTTTCCTGTTTTCATTTTCCCAGGCCTAGAACCTTTCGCTTTCTTGGACGCTCTGCTGCGTCTTCGCCTGATTTTATTAGTATTTCTTTGTTTTAAAGTGTACCAATGTGCGATAGGAATAAATAAAGAGGATATAATATAATGAATATATAAATAAAACTGATGTGAGTCGCCCATAGGGCACCATGCTCGAGTAACGTTTAATCAACGTTGATTTACTATTAGTTAAACGTTATTTGCACAGGATTTTCCAGACGGGGGGGGGGGAGGGCGCATCTTAACCACAGATTAATATGAGGCTTAGAACAAATTTATATTTAGAAACTATGTATGTGTAAGATTCTTTGAGGAATATCCTCATAATGCACCCAAAATTTGCCAGCGCAGGCTACTGATCACATACCGACTAATCATCCTGCGAGTTGGGGACTTTTAGAATCATGTAACTAGTTCTTGATATACTATGTACTCCCCCCATTCGTATAGTCTAGAGTAGCTACATAAATGCAGATATACCTAAAGTGTTAAAAATGGAACAAGTTTGGAGACAATGGGTCAGTATGGAACTGACGATTGGTCAGTAGGACCTGGTCCAAATTTTCCAAGATTTTGAGGACAATGAACTTCGGCGCATACACTTTCTAATGCAGGTACTATTTACATTTACACAATTTCACTCACAAACCTGTATAATGTATTTACAGGTGTTCCAGATATTTGCCACAATGACGCTACTTCTTATATGTCAGTTTTAATAAATTACTACACATTCTAACGTGCTCTGATTTTTCAACATCCAGTTTACGCATTACGTGTATTTATGACTTTCAAGCATATATATGGGTTGAACCATTCAGCCATAACCCACCTCAACAACGCGTCCTCTCGAACAGTACATGGCATTTTGACGTATAAATCCTATTAAGGTAAAAAAAACTGATGTACTAAATATCATAGCGGCTCCCAAATTGACGTGATATCCCGTTTTCTGTTCGTGGGTCCTGGGTTAGGGTAGGTTCGGGCAATTTATTACATCAGTTGTGTGACGATAGGAACGCTAGAGAGGACGGGCTGGGCAGCCATTGTTCCACAGGGCTCTCAAGAGTCAAGCTAAATGTTTAACGTGGTATAACTGCTTGCACAGTGAAAACCACAACAGCGTGATTAATCTAAGAAAATACTGAGGCCGTACGATGGAATCGAACCCACATCTCTGAGCTCGTCACATACACGCACTGGCGACTTCCGTTGCGTACTTGTTCGCTATATTACGTTATCGTGTAATATTGAACATTTTTAAGTCTGTAAATAGTCAAATATTTTGTGATAACGAACTTCTCTTATCATAACCACAAGCTAGACTCGCTAGTAACCATGCCAGTGGTGGGGGTGTCTACTCTCCACTTACTGTCAGTGGTGGGAGTCCACTCACTCCTCACTACCAGTGGTGGGAGTCCACTCACTCCTCACTACCAGTGGTGGGAGTCCACTCACTCCTCACTACCAGTGGTGGGAGTCCACTCACTCCTCACTACCAGTGGTGGGAGTCCACTCACTCCTCACTACCAGTGGTGGGAGTCCACTCACTCCTCACTACCAGTGGTGGGAGTCCACTCACTCCTCACTACCAGTGGTGGGAGTCCACTCACTCCTCACTACCAGTGGTGGGAGTCCACTCACTCCTCACTACCAGTGGTGGGAGGCCACTCACTCCTCAATACCAGTGGTGGGAGTCCACTCACTCCTTACTACCAGTGGTGGGAGTCAACTCACTCCTCACTACCAGTGGTGAGTTTGTTGCTTTATTTGTTACATTAAACAATTAATGTAACAAATAACGAACAATGAAAATAACAATGGTGCTGCATTTTTGAAATACGTGATAGACAACAACAAAAATTCACGCTGCCCCACCACCATAAACATGAGAGGCATCTGAGTGGCCTTAAACACCTACACTTCTCATCTGCTCAGTATAGGTGTGTTGGGAGTGTGTTGGTGCGGTGTATTGTGACTTACTCCTTACTGTTCAGTACCTACGGGCTCACCATAGCCCGTGCTGCTTGGAACTGTTTGTTCCAAGTAGCGAATCTTTAACAACAACAACCTTACTGTTGCAGAGTTACAGCCCGTGTACTTCATTTCAGTAATATAACAAGTGTTTACTAATGAGAGGTCAGACATCAGTAGGCTTCAGTCTGGACTCATTCCAGTCAGTACACCTTAAATGATGGGGTTTTATGCCTAGCATATATACGTTACCATTGTATTAAAGACAAAAATGTTGCAGGCGAGGAGTCACAATAACGTGGCTGAAATATGTTGACCAAACCACACACTAGAAAGTGAAGGGACGACGACGTTTCGGTCCGTCCTGGACCATTCTCAAGTCGATTTGGAATAGGTCAAAATCGACTTGATAATGGTCCAGGACGGGACCGAAACGTCGTCGTCCCTTCACTTTCTAATGTGTGGTTTGGTCAACAAAAATGTATTCATTTTATACCCAGCGCATATATGTAGCCAACGGGAAAATTAAAAGGATATTTGAACTTGAGTGATTGGTGGCGCTGGAAGTTGTACTGGATGTGATGTAGAGGATGATGGTGGTGGAGACGCCTAACTTATGGTGGTAGAGTCAGCTGATGGAGACTGCTAGAGGTCAATGGGAATAGTTGTGTTGACGGCGGAGAAAAATGCTGACCTCGGAGTGAATCAATAATCTACAAACGAAAGAAAATGGTGTTGGTCGGTTTTCAAATTTCCTCGGTGCACTATTTCAGCCTAATTTACTTTAAGCCTGTTTTTTTTATTTTAGTTTCAAAAGCTCCGATGTGTTCTCTCAATAGCTCCTTATTTTGTTCCTTAATTTGTATTACTTTGCATTTATCAGCGTGCCACTTAATAGTGCAATTTACAACATTTTCAAAATTGGTTTACACTCGAATGCTAAAGCTGTGTTGCTTCTTAGTTGTCACCAGCGAATTTTGACACGTTGCAGCATAATTTTCGACGTCTAACCATT
>NC_091165.1:27688085-27720585 GCF_040958095.1 Procambarus clarkii | reverse complement strand
GGACAAGATGCGACACCAAACTTTAACGTAATGTTATATAAGAGTGCGCCAGGTACAAAAGACCAGGAGGAGGGCCAAGCAGAGTTAGATAACACTCTCCGGTAGTCACTGATAAGTTACCACCAGTAACATTGTGATACCTGGCAACTCTGTGGAACCATGTCCACGCAGTATATATCTAATAAATTTAGATATATACTGTGACGTATTTAGATATATATATATACTGTGATGATTTATTTAATAAATACATTTTTTTACTATATTTCAAACACTTTACATTTCATTTCATTTATTCATGTGTACATTTCCTTGTCTGGAATAATTAACTATTGCAGTGAAAATCAATAACAAAATACCTCATGTCGTTTTTATTACACAAGTAATTATACATATACCTATATCGTATATAACAGAAATAGTTTAAATCAGCTCACCAGTAGCGTATAGCAATATCTTGTGTATGACCCATGGCAGGAAGTGCCTACCAACTAAATTAAGTAGTTTTTTATTATTATTTTCTACCACAGACGTGGCCACACATTTACAATGCTAACCAGCATATATACATTTTCTTCTGCTCAGGAACTGAAATTTAGATGACAGGTTATGATTTTGGGTCGAACACAGGTTATGATAGGCCTACAGATCATGCTTCCAGATAGCTAGATACGAAAAGGTAGACGAAGAAAGAAACGTGGATGGAAACTATTGTCGCAGATAAGTCACAGGGATTTTAGTTAGTAGTCATGGGATGGCCAGTTGAAACTAATATAATAAATAGTTTTAAAATAAGATATGACAAGAAAAAAGAAAAGTTGGGAGTCACTGTATTAGACAAAAGAAAAGTTGGGAGTCACTGTATTAGACAACAGATCGGTGATAAGGCGGAGCTCTTTGGTAAGCACTCGTCCCTGCAAGCACATTTAGGTGAGTACACAGAGATGGGACCAAAGAGCCAAGGCTCAACCCCCGCAAGGGGGAGGGGGGAGGTAGAAATAGCCTAAGCTACTCTATCCCTTTGAGATGTATTTCTTTCTTGTCTCAATAAACATGTGGGAACCGACCTGTGAGATTTATATTTATTTAATTTATATGAATTTATATTTACGTTAATTTATATACTTCGATAGCAATTTGTATAATGATAAGTGGACTGTATTTCTGCAATAATCTCATAATCTCACAAATCGATCCTCTACACATTAGGGGGGGTTTATATTACACATATGCAGCCAATCAAATTACAGTAATAGCTACATACATTGTTGAGGTTCCTTCTCTTATAGTACAGCAGGTTAGTCCACCAGGTATAACTAGAGTGTAGACACCAAATTATCCTCTTTGAGGTAGCTTCTATCACCCAGTAACTGGTGCACATAATCTTGCATCCTCGTCTTGACCTGTCAAAAGTGCGCTAGCTGTGAAGCCAGAATCCTATATATGACAAGCTATATCAGAGAAAACACTATACAGTACATGGAACATTAAAGACCTGGCTTAATTACCTTTAGTATGAGGCGATTTCGCGTTCTAACCGGCTAACCCTATATCCTGACATTAATGGCCATAAATGAATGATAAACGGGTTTCGGATAGACACTTAACTTGAATTTGTAGACAGCGTGTTGACAATGGTACTTTTAGTTTCCATAACACTACGTCCAAGTAAATTTAACAGGAGCCGAATTTGCTCCCGTGTGAGCCTCTGGTCTCAATACAACAATGGCTGCCCTCCTTCCTCCACTCTGACGCCTGGCTTACATTGTCCAGATTTCAGAACGTGATAGAAGGGTCACATTTACTCTACTTTAATATTGATAATTAAGTTAATTTATATAAGATGTTTTTATGATGGTAAAGTCCAAAGACTAATGTATTTAAGAATAATTCCCAGCAAAATAGCTGGTGAATTATAATAGTATGTGGTGATGATATCCCGTTTTCTATAGACGGTAATTCCACTACAAGTTACGTTTTCTATGGGTAACTTGTGGGTAATACAGCTATTATCTGTATGATTATTAAATGGTGTCGGATTTTCCGACAAAACATACTTGAACTTAAACTCAACCCCCGCAAGCACAACTCGGAGCCGGCCGGCCCAGCGGACAGCACGCTGGGATCCTGTGGTCCCGGGTTCGATCCCGGGCGCCGGCGAGAAACGATGGACAGAGTTTCTTTCACCCTATGCCCTTGTTACCTAGCAGTAAATAGGTACCTGGGAGTTAGTCAGCTGAAACGCGCTGCTTCCTGGGGTGTGGAAAAAAAATTGTAGTAGTAGAAACAGTTGATTGACAGTTGAGAGGCGGGCCGAAAGAGTAGAGCTCAACCCCCGCAAACACAACTAGGTGAATACATGCACCTGGTATGGCCTCTTACCTTCACAACGTAGCACGCACCCACTGCACATATACACACATACACGTGAAAACCACTGAAATTTAATTCATGTTCAACTATTATATATGTTGTATATGTAACATATATGGTCACTAGTCTAAACTTAAATGATTATTAAAAGTGATTATTGTTTTTCGTCGTACGGCTGGCATAGGTGGGAGGCGGAAAGGATGTCGTGTTGGTTACTTGGAGTTACCAGAAGGGAATTTCCGTGAGGTGACTCAAGGCTACGTAGCCTCACCCTCTGGGGCCACCAGCCCATACAAGCACCTGTCATATACACCAACATTACGGGCTCACCATAGCCCGTGCTACATGAACATTTCGTTCTGAGTAGCTAAATCTAAAACAACAACATACACCAACACACCATGCTTTATACATTTGGTTCCATCAATTAAATACCTCTAATGCAAGCAGAAAGAAAAACAAGGCAATGAAACAAAACTGACTTGAATAAATACTATTCAGTTTACTCAAATTATTGTACATAAGTTAAAATAAAAAAAAGACAGGTTTCAACTGCTCAGCTGTATGAAATTTCTTGTTCAATTCCTAAGCCAATTATGTCTGAAACCTTTTCCACTACCGCCCAAAGAATAGATATGAAGTGCATGATAAATGAACTCAATTCAATAAACTGAAACTGTTAGATTGATGACGTTCATTAAGGGTTCTAATTCAATGTGTTATATCAGTATTAGGACGGGTCGATGCAGTCTTTATTAGTATAATAAATAATATTTATAAAGTTACATAGGATCAGATTATATAGTGGTTACAGTATTCGAATACTGTATTATATAGAGCCACTAATTGCACGCAGTATTTCGGACATTTGTATTATGCCTATCTTTGGATTTATTACTCAAATAATAGCTACATTAGCCCAGGTTTTAGTTACATATTGATAAAATCATGTTTGAGGAGAGCGATTACATTTTCCATGATAAAAACTTGTTAATATTCGGATGTATTTGTCAGAACTGTCAATACATATGCTTAATAGTAATATATCTATTACTATTAAGCATATGTATATGAGTAATATATATATATTACTCATAGCACGCACCATAGCCCGTGCTACTTTGAACTTTTTGTTCCAAGTGGCGAACCTTAAACAACAACTAATGCTTGAGTGATATATCTATTACTATTGAGCATATGTATGAGTAATATATCTATTACTTGAGATACTTGAGTAATATATCTAGTACTCAAGTATCTTAATTGTGTGTATACTCAGGAGAACGCCAGTAGGTCTATACGACAAATATATTATTATTTGAAATTTGAGGATAGAATGGCATTAATAACATGGATTAGATAAGAAAATATAATGAATATTACCATACGTAACATTATTGGTTCTACGCCATAATGTCAGAAATGGATGTTAAACAAAATAATAAAAGATCTATAGTTAAATAAACGTACGAAAATGGTTATATAATATACTGAAGTAAAATAATATGAAATGTACGGACGTTGGTACATACCAAGAACAGTACAATATTGAAGTCAGCTAATGTATTACTATACCGGAAAACGATTCGGTACTCATGGTGGTGGAAGTTGGGTACGAGTTGGTACTCAACATTGCACAAGGGTGCCGGGGGGGGGGGGTCTGATGACTCTCCTGTCTTGTACAGAACGCGTGAGCTCGGGTGCAGTGTTGCCACCGCCGTATCAGTGACGAACCTCAATTTTAAGTCTATTTTATCCTGTCATGGCGTTGGACTTAAGCTTTTCTCTAGTGAAATGCATTTCATAATACATTATTATTTTAGTAGTATTAATTTATAGATGTCCAAGTAGCGGGTTTGATTGCACTGAAGGACTATATCAAGACTCAATTTGATTGATATAAATTGCACATACTAGGACACAGCAAAGTTAATACACATCAAATACATTTTTAACAATATCAAAATGCCACATCAATGAAATCGTGATGGTATATGGTAGAGAAGAAGCAAGAGAGAGAGAGTAGGACAAACATGACGAGGAGGTTGCAGCAAGATGTGGTAACAAGGCGCGCCACAGTCCACAGTATATCGTGAACGTGGAGGAGCAGGAGGTGGGAGTCCTCGTAAAATTTTTGGAGTTTACCTCTACAGGTGAGCACCTTATCCCTGGCATAACAACACGTATACGAGAGTATCAGTAAGGTACGAGTGTTAGCGTGACTACAGACGGGATAGTGTTCTGGTGAGAACGAGGAATAGTTAATATTGGTGAAGTGTTGGAAGAAAACACACACTGGCAGTCGCTGCTACGGGATCTCCGCGGTACCACACGTTTCTGCTATATATTTTTTTAAGTTTTGAAATAAAATTTTGATATATATGTATAATTTTTGACAATACGAGTGTGACGTTTGGCGTATTGCAAACCGGAAGTTCGAGTTTATTAAGGGCGACTCGATTAGTAAATACGTATTGTGTTACAAGATGGCGAGGCAGCTGACGCCAGTTATTTAGCTGGGGGCCCACAGGGGTCCACACCAGCCCATAGGGGCCCACACCAGTCATGCTACGACTCCCTAACGTAACATACACAAACGTAACCTAACTTAACAAAAAATATACATATTTTAATATATACCTGACGAGTTGTGATGCCATTGACAGTGTGGTTGCCTCTGGCCTGGAGTGTTGGGTTCATTCTCTACTACAGTCAGGAATCTCTGGTTCGAATCCCAGAAGGGAACTGACGTGGTTGGGCAAGTTTCCTTTCGCCTAATGCCTCAATTCACCTTGCAGTAAATAGATGTGGAGGTTAGCCCAACTGTTGTTGGGTTGTATCCTAGGGAAGGTCAGTAGGTCCACCTTGGGAGACCTTAATATAAGTCTAAGGTATATATACAAATATATAATATATATTATATATATATATATATATATATAATACATACTATATATATATTATACTATATAATATATATAAATACCTTGCTGCCTGCCTAGACAAAAATTAATTATACACAAGATAGTTTGTAGTGAATTTTAAAATTGCTCGATACTTCCCCCTCTCAGAGCAGGTGAGACTGCCAAAATAAAAGGAATTGAGAGAACATACATGGCACACAATAAAGCACCTAAACTATTGGAGTCATCTTGATGCTCTCTAAATGTACTCTAGATACAGGAGACTAAAGAGGTATCAAATAATATATACTGTACATGGAAAATACTGAAGGGCCAGGTCCCATATTTACACAGTAAGATAACATACTGTACTGGAAGAAAATGTAGAATGGAACCAGTGAAAAACAGAGCCTCTGTTGCCTAACAGGTACTATAGTCACAGAGAACACTGTATGAACATTTTTTTATAATATATTCAAGTGTTCCTACATTCTTGTAAAGCCACTAGCACACATCTCGTTTCAGGCAGGTCCTTTATCCTAATTCTCCCCGGAATACAACCCGCCAAATCGTTTAACAACCAGGTAACCATTCACTGCTGGGTGAACTGAGGCTACAGTTAAGGATTGGCGCCCAGTCAATCCCCCGGCCAGGACACGAACACAGGCCAAATCACTTCGAGTCCCATCAGAGGTACATGGTTGTTCAGCTTTTCCTCCAGTGAGTATAAGGAATATTGCCAGATGTCTTAAAGAGAAAACTGGATAGTTTTCTTCAAGAAGTAGGACCAACCGGGCTGTAGTGGATATGTATGCTATGGGGTGCTCCTAGCAACAGCCTGTTGAACCAAGCTCTCACAAGTCATGCTTTGCCCCAGGCTGGGTTTGGAGCATAGAAGAACTCTCAGAACTATCCAGGTTTTAAAACCTAACTTCCCAGTCAGGTGTGGTCAATTCATATAAAAGACAGTTCAACAAAGCTAGTTTTCTGATTGCTACTCTGTATACAGTGTATCGTTAAGATGTATTAGCTATGGTTAGGCTGTTAGGCCCAGTTGGGTTAGGCTAGGCTTGGTTGGGTAAGGTTAGCTAGGTTTAAAACTCCATTGACAGTCTTGTGTATGCCACAAGATGCAATTGATGCAATTTGTATTCTACCAACCTAAGCTTGCTCAATCAAGCCTAACTGCCTAGCATAAGCTGATTTATCTTAGCATAACTGTGTACTGTATATGGTTTTAACAATTGGAAAAAAATATTGTTAAACTGTCTTTTGACAGTTCCATTTGACCATACCCATGTGACTACATGCTTGGTGTGCTGGAAATGTGTGGCAATAATATATAGTTAAATGGGACTTCAACAACAGAAAAATTCCTATAAACAAACAAATAATTTTGCTATGGAGAAATGTTAATAATCCCCAAATTATGCTACAATGTACCTGTTGATAATCCTCAAATTTTATTATAATATATCTACCAATCTTCATCAAATTTTCTTACAATATGCAGTACATAAGAACAAAGGTAACTGCATAAGGCCTATTGGCCCATACCAGGCAGCTCCTATCTGTACCTGTTAACATTTCTCAGTTTTCCTGGAAATTACTCACTTTAAATTACGTTAATGTTTCGGGCAAGTCCTAAATCTATGCGTATTAGTTGTTTTACAAGAATGTAAAAACATCAATGCTATGTTTGTACTCTCAAACCCAATGTACCTTTTTGTATATATAAATAAATGATCATAACCACCTATGCCCCCCCCCCCCCCCCCAAAAAAAAAAAGAAAGCCCAACAAATAATTTTTCATTATAGAATTACTGTATTAACTTGTATGCAGAATGTAAGAAAAACACAAAAATAAGAGAGTATTTATCATTTTACTGGGTGGAGGCACTCTGCAAGGCTGTGATTAACACTTGTCAATGCCTGGTGCTCAACTTTACTGACGCTTTGTGTTTTATCCTCCGATGTTTCAGAGATTGTTTTATTACTTAGTCTTTATTCACATTCACAGAGAAGGGAACGGGGGAAACTATCCAGAAAAGTGCCAAGCCATTATGACTATATAGCCCTTGGAAGGGGTCAGGATAAGGATTTGGGATAGAATCTGGGAAAGGAATGGTGTCCAACCACAAGAGCTTTTATATCTATACAGTATTTGCATCAAATGTGTAAAACCTAGACAATAATTGTTTAAATCGTGATATGATGTTGACCATATTCCCCTAATAATATTTATGACAAAAACTACATTTGTACCATGAAATGGTAACAGGATTTGTTTCATGGGGGAGCCGGCGGCTGAGCGAACAGAACACTGGACGCATGATCCTGTGGTCCCGGGTTTGATCCCGGGCGTCGGCGAGAAACAATGGGCAGAGTTTCTTTCACCCTGATGCCCCTGTTACCTAGCAGTAAATAGGTACCTGGGAGTTAATCAGCTGTCACGGGCTGCTTCCTGGGGGGTGGAGGCCTGGTCGAGGACCAGGCTGCAGGGACACTAAAGCCCCGAAATAATTTCAAGATAACCTCAAGATGGGTCACCTTACCTTGATTTCGGGGCTAAGCGTCCCTTGCGGAACGGTCCTCGACCAGGCCTCCTCGTTGCTGGACTGGTAAACCAGGCTGTTGGACGCGGCTGCTCGCAGCCTGGCATATGAATTACAGCCTGGTTGATCAGGTATCTTTTGGAGGTGTTTATCAAGTTCTTGAACACCTGTGGGGCGTCTGCCAGTTATGCCCCTTGTGTAGTGGAAGCGTGTTGAACAGTCTCGTGTCTGATGTTGGTAGTTCTGAGAGTCAAGGCAAACTATTACATCATATAAAACCCAGACTGTTTAAATCTTTGTTTTATGATAACCACATTACCCTGTGAATCAACAATTGACAATAACCACTGTCTAAGGATTAAATATAATATTTTTTATCCTGCAGTATCTATTCTGAAGGAATCATGGCAAAGTAGACATCTTATTCCAGTCCATAAAAAGTTTTTGCCAATTCTTTTTGGTTCATTGTAATCCATTCGACCAAATTTCAGTTTAGTTAATTCAACAGTTATACTATATTGAGGCCCTTCTGCAGATCTTAGAGCTAGTCATCTGTCTTCACATCATAGTTGCAATTTTTGCAGCTGATGGGTTTTGTATACATTACAAGAGTATCGTCTGAATTGTTTACACAGTATGGCCCACTGCCATACATTACTGTATGCTTGCACTTAAATTTAAAATTACTGTACTATTATTTTCATAGTAATCCTGGTTCTTAATCATTGCCATAAAAAAAAAAGTTGAAGTAGATTTACTGCATATTTACTCAATACTCTACCACACATTTCTTGCTGATTTTTAACATTGTTTTTGCTAAAATTTGTATTTTCTGGGGGATGCCCCGTCGATTCCCTAAAGCTATCCAGGCTGATATGTAACTTAGTTTCTGGCATCACTGTGCATGGAGTTCTTGCCTACCGGGGACCACGAGCCAGAACCTAACCCTCTCAGAGAGGCATGAGGAGCAATGGACTATAGAAATCCACACTAGAAATCCCCATGTGGTTGGAAGCATTCTATGTTTGCCATTGACTGGGTCTGGCACTCAGAAAGATATGCACCCCAAAACAAACTCCTATTTGGGTGTAAATATTGCTACTGAAAGCCAAACAAGAGGACAAAACTCAACAATAATTAGCAAACGAGCATGATGTCATGTTGCCACCGCTGTCTGCACCCCCCCCCCCCCCCCCTTCTCTCCCTGGGAGTGGGAAGGGGAGTCCCAGACCCTCGTGCCAGCTATCCAACCGGCAGTTCTTGGCTGATGTGATGCTGGCTGGTCAGGTGCCTCTGGCACCAGTTTTTGTTCTCTGTTCCTGTGCCTTGTGGCATAGACTGTCTCTACAGGTGGTGTGTGAGTCGGGACTAATATTCTACAGTACTCGGGTTGCATGCGCCTAGGGTTTTCTTCCCAAGGTGCCCTGTGAGTACTGCCCTCAGGGCTTGGGACCACCTTCCACAAGTCACCTTGGGGCCTACCTCTGCTGTGTCTTTTACTGCTCGGTACTAGGCCGCCCTTTGTCACCTGTTTTTTTTTTTTATTTTTTAAACTGCCTCTGGGTAGGAGGTAGTTTTCGTCACTGGTAGGGCTGCAGGGTACTGCACAGCTAGTTTTCACCTATTGTAGCGACCGGCCCTGTTCTGCCTGGGTACATTATTCTCTTGCAGGGTTTTTCTTTTGTTTTTGTTTCCTGCCTGGTGGGGGGGGGGGGTTGCCTTTGGTTGGACCCCGTGAGTGGACATGTCCCTGGGATTCAGTTGGCTCAGTAGTTTTGGGCACCGGTTCGCAGTACCCCTGCCTGGGATTCCCTTAGTGTGATACCAAGGCTAAGAGCCCTGGGGAAACCCCAGGGTTTCTTACTTTTGTATGTACATATATATATATATATATATATATATATACAAAATATATGTCTATACTTTTGGCAAACACTCGTTAGCTTTTCCTTCATACGCGAGTCTTTTACTGCTTTGTTCTTGTTCACTACTCATCTTGGAGTAAATGTACAGTGTTTATAAAGCAGTAACAAAAATCCTTTGGCAAAAACAACCGGAAAGGACACTTTATTTGACTCAGGGAGGCCGCATCAGTCACGAGCGTGGTCACGAAAACAATGAGCCTCCCGTCTGGGTGGGCAGCCACGCGGCAGTGTTGTGATGCCACGTGAGTTATAAAGAGAGTGGGAAGATGTTGGCGCACACTTTAAAACGAGTCCCATAATAATCGGACAGTAAATTGATTTTTTACAAATTTTTTAATTTTGGACGGCTTTGGTGTTGTCCCCTGAACTACGTAAATTGATTTTAGAATGCAAATAGCGCTATCCCCCAGCGAAAGTGTTAACCCCATCTATATTTACTGCATAGCTGAATATTAGTTAAGTTATGCATTGTAAGGAAAATCGAGAAACTCTGACTCGACAGTTAATATTTGTTTTTTCCTATATTTTTTTGCATGTACTGTAACTTGAATAATATTAATTATGCTCTTTTTACTTACAGATCCATTATTGGTATCCTGTAAAGTACCTGGAACCTTGGCACATCTGCATACCACAAGCAAAGAATACAAGAATTGCTGCTCCATACGCAGCCATCCTTTTCCTCCCAGTTTAGTTGATTAACTCTCCTGGTGCGGGTTGTGACCGCATTAGGTTTGTAAATCAACTCCCTCCCTCCTTCCCACCTTGTATTGCTTGAGTAGAATTTTGGAAGTGCATTATTTACCAGGTGAAGGCTGTTGGAACTGCAATCAAAACACCATCTTTCCAGTTCAGTTGTTCTGAGTATTAGCTGTGCCTGTGTTGAAGATTCTCTGAAGGAAGTGGAATCTAAGAGTACTAAGGCTCCAAGAGCTACTTTTCAAGCCCCAATCAATTCCTTCCCACTTCAGTTGATTAACTCTCCTGGTGCGGGTTGTGACCGCATTGGGTTTGTGAATCAACATCCTCCCCACACCCCTATTTCTTATTGGTGCTGCCTGTGTTGAAGATTTTCTGCAGGACGTGGAATCTAAGAGTACTGCCTTTAACAAGTGAAGGCTCCAAGAACTACTTTTCAAGCCCCAATTAATTCCTTCCCAGTTCAGTTGATTAACTTTTCTGGTGCGGGTTGTGACCGCATTGGATTTGTGAATCGACATCCTCCCCACACCCACATTTCTCATTGGCGCTGCCTGTGTTGAAGATTCTCTGAAGGAAGTGGAATTTAGTGTTGCCTTGAACAAGGTTGCAAGAGCTGCCCCTCCAAATCCCATCACCTCGTTCCCATTTCAGCTTATTAACTTGTCTAGTGTGGGTTATTACTGCATTTGATAAGTAGAATTTACAGTTACTGAAATGGTTGCTCCATATGAAATTGGTGACCCTGTACGCTCATTTGTCCGTGTTCCTGGTAGCGGAACAGATAAGGTGGCCAAGCCTATTTGTTGGGATCTCTCTCGTTCATCCACAGTTGCTGGAGCAGCACCTGTTCAACAAACTCTACCATCAGCAATCCCAGTAACTACATTGATAAAACCAACAAAATCTCATAATGAAGACAACCCTACTAATGAAGAGCAAGGTGCCGTGGCCCAAGCTGTCCATCAGACACAGGAAGCAAGGCAGAATTCGTCTGTTACAAAATCCACCAGTGAAAATATATCTGCAAACAATGAACAAGAAGGATCTGTGGTACAACCAGCAATCCCAGCTGAAGGAGCAAGTCAGAATATACCACCTAAGCCACTTGATGAACAGTCGGTAGGTGCACGCAAACGTAAAGCCATAGTTGAGTCTGGAAGATTAGAACATGAGGAGAGCACGGTTGAATCCTGTGCATGTCGTAAAATTGCACGTGTGGCCGAGGAAGGAGGGGAAAGCAATTCGGCTGATAATCACAGAACTAACATGTCATCAGAAGTTCAGGGAGTAGTAGCAAAGCCAGTTTCAAGTGAAGTATCAAAATTAATTAAAGAGCGTGATCAACTACGTGAAGAAAATTTGGAGCTCCAAAAGAGATTGGCCCTATTTCATGACCTCTTCAAGAATAAGAAGCGTTTGACAATGTTTGTTAGGCGCTTGGGCATACCGACAAACTAACAAGAGCCGAATGAAAATGCCATTCTGCTTGCTCTTGGCTCATGACAGCTCATGATATTGGTGTTGACTCACAGAACTGCTCCAGGAGAATAACTGTTACACGTCAGATTTATTGTGTATATTGGTTGATGCACACTGCTGCTCATGCACGCTGCAGTCATTTCATTGGGTATGGTCAGGATGCCTCTTGGAGATCACCTGGTAGAAATTTACCCGATTCTTTTGGCAAAGATTTGGATATAGAAAATATTCAGTGGTTTGTTGCAGTGTGTATTTGATAAAGCTTTAACCATAAATGCCAGCATAGAGAGAAATGTTCAATTTAATAGTTGCATTTGTTGGTCACTTGTAAATAATGATAAAAGAAAGTACAATTTATTCATACTGTAGTATAATTTTTTAGGCTTGCAAAGATGTTTAAGGTACATTTAAAGTGTGGGAGAACACTACTCCATTGATGTAACAGTAATAAACCACTGTGTAGACTGTAATTTTCAAATTTTTTTAATATTAGTTGTTCCAAAATAGTGTTGATATTCTGCTCAAAATTGTACATGGTGCAGTGCACCTGATAATACCACCTAACCTAGGTCTTACCAATTTACAGTAGTACAAACTACACTTCAGCAGTAGTATGGGAAATTAGTTTTAATGTATGAACAATATACTCACACTGTATTATGAAAACATGACCAAAATGTTTCTGCTAGACATATAAGGTATCATGTCTTACGGCAATTGTATTTTTTATTTGTATATGCAACATTACACACAAAAGAGGTAACTATATAATGAAGATATGTATTACCCCAGAAGTTTGCCATTGAACCAAAACAAGCTTATATCTACAGCTGTTAAAGGTTTTACATAAAACTGCATGTGCATGCATATATGTATAAAATTTTGTATTTTAAAACTTTGTACCTCATTAAACAATAAGGACTGGTTGCATATACTGTGTATATTGTCATTAATGAAGGATTTTGTTATCACATTCCTTATGATCTAAGATGGAATGATTCTGTTCTTTTCGAGAAAATGTTATTTTCTTCCGTATTCCTCCTAAGTATAGAAAAGGAGTGTCACACACTAGATGATTGGGAGTGTCACACTCTAGATGATTGGGAGTGTCACACTCTAGATGATTGGGAGTGTCACACTCTAGATGATTGGGAGTGTCACACTCTAGATGATTGGGAGTGTCACACTCTAGATGATTGGGAGTGTCACACTCTAGATGATTGGGAGTGTCACACTCTAGATGATTGGGAGTGTCACACTCTAGATGATTGGGAGTGTCACACTCTAGATGATTGGGAGTGTCACACTCTAGATGATTGGGAGTGTCACACTCTAGATGATTGGGAGTGTCACACTCTAGATGATTGGGAGTGTCACACTCTAGATGATTGGGAGTGTCACACTCTAGATGATTGGGAGTGTCACACTCTAGATGATTGGGAGTGTCACACTCTAGATGATTGGGAGTGTCACACTCTAGATGATTGGGAGTGTCACACTCTAGATGATTGGGAGTGTCACACTCTAGATGATTGGGAGTGTCACACTCTAGATGATTGGGAGTGTCACACTCTAGATGATTGGGAGTGTCACACTCTAGATGATTGGGAGTGTCACACTCTAGATGATTGGGAGTGTCACACTCTAGATGATTGGGAGTGTCACACTCTAGATGATTGGGAGTGTCACACTCTAGATGATTGGGAGTGTCACACTCTAGATGATTGGGAGTGTCACACTCTAGATGATTGGGAGTGTCACACTCTAGATGATTGGGAGTGTCACACTCTAGATGATTGGGAGTGTCACACTCTAGATGATTGGGAGTGTCACACTCTAGATGATTGGGAGTGTCACACTCTAGATGATTGGGAGTGTCACACTCTAGATGATTGGGAGTGTCACACACTAGATGATTGGGAGTGTCACACTCTAGATGATTGGGAGTGCCACACTAGATAAGGAATGTGATTTCCAGTCACTGCAGTCAAATTATATACATATACTGTAAGCAGTATATATATATTGTCATTTCCAGTCAAAAGCAGTGGAGTAATACAGAATATATTTTGGATAAGAGGCATTTTAGGGTAACAGTTGGCATATTCAAATGTACATGGCTGTCTGAAGTTAGGCACACTAAAGCAGAGTGGTTATATGTACCTACTGGAATGAATTCTTAAGAGTTGAGCTTTGTTTGCTACTTGTCTAAAGCAAGAGGTCATTGCAGTTCATCCTTGTGGCAAAGAGCCAGTTTTATAGCCGAGGTGATTTCCAGTCACTGAAGTTATTTCCTTGTGGCAAAGAGCCAGTTTATAGCTGAGGTGATTTCCAGTCACTGCAGTTATTTCCTTGTGGCAAAGAGCCAGTTTATAGCTGAGGTGATTTCCAGTCACTGCAGTTATTTCCTTGTGGCAAAGAGCCAGTTTATAGCTGAGGTGATTTCCAGTCACTGCAGTTATTTCCTTGTGGCAAAGAGCCAGTTTATAGCTGAGGTGATTTACAGTCACTGCAGTTATTTCCTTGTGGCAAAGAGCCAGTTTTATAGCTGAGGTGATTTACAGTCACTGCAGTTATTTCCTTGTGGCAAAGAGCCAGTTTATAGCTGAGGTGATTTCCAGTCACTGCAGTTATTTCCTTGTGGCAAAGAGCCAGTTTTATAACTGAGGTGATTTCCAGTCACTGCAGTTATTTCCCTGTGGCAAAGAGCCAGTTTATAGCTGAGGTGATTTCCAGTCACTGCAGTTATTTCCTTGTGGCAAAGAGCCAGTTTTATAGCTGAGGTGATTTCGTCACTGCAGTTATTTCCTTGTGGCAAAGAGCCAGTTTATAGCTGAGGTGATTTCCAGTCACTGCAGTTATTTCCTTGTGGCAAAGAGCCAGTTTATATCTGAGGTGATTTCCAGTCACTGCAGTTATTTGCTTGTGGCAAAGAACCAGTTTATGGCTGAGGTGATTTCCAGTCACAGCAGTTTTAAGTTTATAGATATCCTCAATATGATATTGTAATATGTTCACCTGCTCCTTAGTCTCTTTGTCCTATTTTTTTTTCTTTTAACATTGGTAGCTTAAAGTTTAGTATAACAAATTTGATATGACCTGGTAATTGCAATTACATTGCTACTTATGTGACAAGTTATACTAGTTACACTTACGCTTCTTTTGTTGGTTTGTAAATATTACTTCAGACATGCTTTATTTAGTGTTTATATTTATACTTTAAGTGTTTCTTATTGAATTAGGCTTGCTTAATAATTCTTTCTTAGCTGTGTTTAACTTGTCCTAAAATTGTCTTTTCATTTAGTGTAATCTAGAGAAAAATGATAAAGGATGTAAAGCGAAGCTTAAATTTTTATGTAGAATGCTTCGGAACCCCTTTTTCCAGTAACAAACATCATTTAATAGGATAAACCCACACTAAAGTTTTTGTGTATTTTATGTAAAAATTTGAAAATACAAAGTCTGCCGAGTATGTGGTTTGTACGAGGCTTACGTCTCGACGACAAATACAGTTGCTACCCATGATCCAGCCCTCTTATTCTTAACTTCCTGATCTTGTCATCTCCATTCCCTACTGCCGAGCTCTCTAGGTAATTATTTTTTTGAGATATATACAAGAGTTGTTACATTCTTGTACATTATGATCAGTTGTCCATTCTATCATTGGAATTCTGAGAGCTGGGGTTGTTACTAATAAAGGTATTCGTCCGGATGGTATTCCTCATATCTCCCTCTGTACCCAAAGGAGTGTTGCTATTTGTACTACTGTACTTTACTTACATTTATCCCTCTATTCAAAATTCAGTAGTCCCAATAGCTGCTCTCCTTTGGATATGGAGGAAGATGAAAGGAATATCATCTGGACAAATTCATTTATTAAGAGCAATCCTAGGATGACAGAAAGGACAACTGATCAATAATTCCCTAGAAGACATCGCCTTGGGAATGGAGGCGACATGATCAGGTCAAGAATAAGAGAGCTAGATCCCTGGGTAGTAACCTTATTAGTCATAGAGATGCAAGTCTTGTCCTAACCATATATTGTACTCAAGAGACTTGATATAGTTTAAATCTTTACATAAATACACAAAAACATAACATTATTGTGTGTTTTTATCCTGTTAATGTGTGATAAGACATTACCATTACTTAGTCAATTTAATGTTCAGCATATACACATGGGTGTGTGTATGCAGTACAATACATAGGCGGGAAAATCGAATGTGTCTGGCTTACCCCTCATCTTGGATTTTTCAAATGGATATTAGAGAGGAGTTATTCACAATAATAATAGGGCTCCATGTGGTACTTTTTTCTTTGTATACAGTCGATATTTACACTTCAACAGTTTAATAATTAATATGTAAATCAAAGTCTGGTACAATATGTGAATTGGAAAATTAATCACATGTGATTAATTTTTCACTGAAACTTTACTTGCTTATGTTATTTGTCAGAAATTTAGACAGTGAGATTGCTAATTATTTACATTGAATTTCCCTGGGTTTCAACATTGATTCAATTTTATCCAACTGTATTAAGTGCTTTTTAAACATGTATGTTTTCACCTAGTTTCATACTGTATAAGCATTGATGCACTGTAATTAAGTTCTGAACATCATGTGTAAATTTTGAATTGCTAGCATTGCACAATGTCAAGACTTATATTTTGTTATGATCTCCTCATCTACAGTATTCTATGTTGAAACACTTTCTAATGTTTTTAACACACCACTTTGTTTTTCTGTTTAAAAATGTGCAATTGATAATATATAGATGAATATTTAAGCAAATTAAAATATTCAGTACTATTCTATTTGATGGTCTATGCCTAGAGCCTTTTAATATAATATCCTTTTTATTACTGTATAGTAATATCTGCACTTATTTGTCATAATTGTTTACTTGACAAGACTTTGAGTTGAAGTATCTTGTTTAAGTTATTCATAAATTTCTTATTCTTTGCTTTGGATATGTTTTGTATAACATGGTTTGTGTAATAAACAGCAGCATTATTTGCAGTATTTCTACTATCCTTTAAGTTACTTTGAGAGGTATTCCTATTGCATAGTTTAATGTTTTGCTCTGTATAGGAAATACGCACATGGGAGTGGATTAATAACTACTACATAATTGGTGCTATTATCTATGTTAATACCATGTATTATTGACGATGTGAAATATGGAATTCAAAATCTGTGTACAGAAAAATAAATTCATAAAGAAAAAGTTTTCAACATAGACTTTATATAGACTTTATATTTTAAACTAACAAGATAAAGCTTTAACTTGAAAATAATCTGTTTAAGACAAAGGTTTACTGCCTAGTTTACATGTAGACTATTACTGGAACCGTAACATGCTTTCAGGCCATAATAATATTTTATTTACAAAAAGGTACAATAGATTTTTGAAATTACATTAGTGATATTTTTACATTCTTGCAAAGCCATTAACACTAATAGCGTTTTGGGTAAGTACTTGATCTAACATCAGGTAAGGTGAAAAAATATGTTGTAGAAAGGTTTTATATCAACAATATAAATTGAAAGCGGTGATTACACTGGTAGAGATGAAGTACTTAATTAGTTTCAAGTACTGTACTAATATTAGGGAAGTGGGTAGTACAAGAACTGAGTTTGAAGCACAAGGTAGGAAACTACGAGGACGTAATTAGATACTTCTTGGTATTATTTTTGAACAAGGTATAGGTTGGAACATTTTTTAATTCATCAAGGAGTGAGTTCCAAAGACTGGGCTCTTTTTATTTGCATGGAGTGTTTGCACAGATTTAGCCTGACTAGGGATATCAAAGGACTATTTATTTCTGGTGTGGTGCTCATGAGTTCTATTTCACTATCAAGGAAAGTTTCAGATCAAGATTAGCATTTAGGAACAAGGTTTTGTACATGTATATAGCACGTGAGAATGTGTGAAGTGTATGTTTAGCATGTTAAGAGATTTAAACGGGCTGTGTGTTGTCTGAAATCAAGATTAGCATTTTGGAACAAGGTTTTGTACATGTAGATAGCACGTGAGAATGTGTGAAGTTTATGTTTAGCATGTTAAGAGATTTAAACGGGGGCTGTGTGTTGTCTGAAAACAGTTTGATATAATTCTGATTATACAACCATTTGCAGTAGGTGAACCCACATGCAAAGATACCATATGTAAGATAGGGATAGATTAGTGTGTAGTATAATGAGAGGAGAGCAGAGTGGGGACATAATATCTGAGTTTAGAAAGTATACAGACCCTTTTTTATACTTTTTTTTTGTAGAAATGTGTTTTATGTGGGTGCTGAAGTTCAATCTCTTATCTATGTATAGGCCAAGGGACTTTCCCTCATTTTTATTGATAATGTTAACATAGTCTGTCTGAAGTTGAATCTGATTTGATGATTATAAATAACAAAATTGACTAAATAAAATATAGTAGGTATTTTCTATGTTTAGTGTAAGTTTGTTGGTTGACATCCATGAGTGAACTTTTTTTTTTTTTAATTCATTGTTGACAATATTATTTAGTGTGTGGGGGTTGGTGTCAAAATAGATGAAGGTAGTATCGTCAGCAAATAGTATAGGTTTAAGAATGTTAGAAACGTTTGGCAAATCATTGATGTATATAAGAAATAGAAGAGGTCCAAAGATGCTGCCCAGTGGCACCCCTACTATCAATGGTAGAGTGAGGGAGACTTATGCTATTGATGGTTACATATTGGTGTCTGTAAATGAGATTGAAACGAATATAGTCCAGTGCAAGGCCTTGGATACCATAGTGAAGTTTAAGTAAAAGGTAGTTATGGTTTACCGTATCAAAGGCCTTTCTCAAGTCAATGAAGAGGCCAATTGTGAACTCGTTTTTGTCAAGGGCTGTATAGATTATATTAAGCTGACTTATAATGGTATCATTGGTACTCTTTTTGGGAAAGGAAGCCAAACTGGCAGGGACTTACTTGAACTTGAACCACCTTCCATTTTCTGTACGGATATTTCGCCTACAAGATTTCCCCTTGGTTCGTGTTTGCAACATTTCTCTTCGTGTCGTTCCATCCTTGCCTCCATAGTGTCCCACTTGTAAAGATTTGCAAGACCTGACTCCACATAGTAAAAGCTTACCCTTCCTTTTGTTATGATACGTCACCTCCTTGAAGACTTTTCCTCGGACTTACACTCCAATGCCATATTCACAGCTGGGTCTTAAGTCTGTCGACGGTGTTGGCTACTCCGTTGTCTTACCTGACCTATATGAGCTGCCCAAAATCCCTCAGGATTAAAAACCCTTGGAATTGCTTACACGCAGAAGCCATAAATTCCAAAATTCTGTTGAATTTTCAAATCGAGCTAGAACAAATAGAACTGAAATCACCAGGACAAATGGGGGGGGGGGGAGACCTGTAACAAGCCGCCGGCTTCCTGTCCTCGTCGAGGTCACTAGAGTATTAGTGTCCCTCGGGTAAACCTCAGGTAAAACTATCTTTGTTGTGGCCAACCGTCTATTTTTGTACGTTTTATTAAAGTGGCTATAAGTACTATCCTGATAGGAGGATAGGCTGAAATATTTATTATTTATAAATGGATCAGCCTATATAATTCTATACATATGTGTAAATCACGAAAATTAACACGTGATACATATATATCACGTGTTTATATATATATATATATAGATAGATAGATAGATAGATAGATAGATAGATATAATTCAGCGCCTAAGTGTGGCGATCCAGAGGGGAAATGCCTGTTGCATCCTCTGATCCTGTCCGGAGGCGGAGGGGCTTCATGAGATCCATAACCGTTACGCACTTTTCGTATCAACCAATATATATATTATAACCTTCAAATACATAATAAAACAAAAAAAAGACACACAAAAGGAAGGGGGGTGGTAGGCGAAAGCACACAGAAACTGTATTGGAAGGGGACCTAAACATTCCCTCTAATGCGTTATGTGTGGTTTCCTCCGAGGCTAAGGGTCCCCTTTCTTCCAGCGAGAGGTGGTACTCCCTTCCCTTTATAATATATATAAATATATTATTATTATTTTGTATTTCTTAGAGTTTGTATAGCGTGGAGGGAGTGACCCCCCGACACCTCCCGCCGGGTGGGACATGGAGGCAACAGGTGGGCCGAGGGTCCCGCGGCTCACAGCTCAGTAATCTCTCGACTGTGGTGGGTGGTGTACGCGTCACGGTCCTCTCCTCAGTCCCAACCTCTCCTCCTCCACTGGACGATGCTTTCCCACAGAATTTTCCTATAACTGTCGGAATTCCGAACTGAAAAGGAACAAACAAGGAGGCAAGGTATAGTAGAAGTCATCAATGTAATAAGTAGGGTTGATGTAACTTGAGATCCTTCAGGAGTGTAAAGGATTCGTGGAAAAAAATTTAAGATTTATACTAATTCAAGAGGGTCCATGGACGTGCTCTGAGCCTTTTAAACAAGGACAAAAGCACAAGGTTATTAATAACTGCAGCGGGGAGCAGTAACCTAACTCTGCTACAGAAGGCTAATGACATTTCTAACACCATCACAACATGGCCACGAGTGTGACATTTCTAACACCATCACAACATAGCCACGAGTGTATCATTTCTAACACCATCACAACATAGCCACGAGTGTATCATTTCTAGCACCATCACAACATGACCACGAGTATATCATTTCTAGCACCATCACAACATGACCACGAGTGTGACATTTCTAACACCATCACAACATGACCACGAGTGTGACATTTCTAACACCATCACAACATAGCCACGAGTGTATCATTTCTAGCACCATCACAACATAGCCACGAGTGTATCATTTCTAACATCATCACAACATGGCCACGAGTGTATCATTTCTAGCACCATCACAACATGACCACGAGTATATCATTTCTAGCACCATCACAACATGGCCACGAGTGTATCATTTCTAGCACCATCACAACATAGCCACGAGTGTGACATTTCTAACACCATCACAACATGACCACGAGTGTGACATTTCTAACACCATCACAACATAGCCACGAGTGTATCATTTCTAACACCATCACAACATAGCCACGAGTGTATCATTTCTAGCACCATCACAACATAGCCACGAGTGTATCATTTCTAGCACCATCAAAACATTGCCACGAGTGTGACATTTCTAACACCATCACAACATGACCACGAGTGTGACATTTCTAACACCATCACAACATGACCATGAGTGTAACATTTCTAGCACCATCACAACATAGCCACGAGTGTATCATTTCTAGCACCATCACAACATAGCCACGAGTGTATCATTTCTAACACCATCACAACATAACCATGAGTGTGACATTTCTAACACCATCACAACATAGCCACGAGTGTGACATTTCTAACACCATCACAACATAGCCACGAGTGTATCATTTCTAGCACCATCACAACATAGCCACGAGTGTATCATTTCTAACATCATCACAACATGGCCACGAGTGTATCATTTCTAACACCATCACAACATAGCCACGAGTGTATCATTTCTAACACCATCACAACATGGCCACGAGTGTGACATTTCTAACACCATCACAACATGGCCACGAGTGTGACATTTCTAAAACCATCACAACATGGCCACGAGTGTATCATTTCTAACACCATCACAACATAGCCACGAGTGTATCATTTCTAACACCATCACAACATGACCATGAGTGCTATCATTTCTAACACCATCACAACATGACAATGAGTGTAACATTTCTAACACCATCACAACATGGCCACGAGTGTGACATTTCTAACACCATCACAACATAACCACGAGTGTAACATTTCTACCACCATTGTAAGTACAGATATGATTTTCTACGCTGCTATAATTATATTGAATGTTTGTATAATGTGAGAGAATGCAGTGAGGAAGCAGCGACTTAATATACAATAGAATTATACATCAATTTAAATAGCATCAGACCATGAGGCTATGTGTTTGATTGCATAATTATACTGCTACCGAGATCATCGTTTATGTGGCCCCATGTTTCGATCACAGCAGTGTTTGATTGCATAATTATACTGCTACTGAGATCATTCTTTTTTTTTGTGATTCAATGTTTCGTTCTCTACTGTGTTTGGTTGCATGGTTATACCGCTACCGAAATCATCCTTTTTGTGGATAAATGAGGGAGTACCTAAACAACAGGAAGCAAAGAGTTACTGTGAGGGGTGAGACCTCAGACTGGCGTGTTGTCACCAGCGGAGTCCCGCAGGGTTCTGTACTCGGACCTATCCTGCTTCTGATATATGTGAATGATCTTCCAGAAGGTATAGACTCATTCCTCGCAATGTTTCCTGATGATGCTAAAATTATGTGAAGGATTAAGACAGAGGAGGATAACAAGAGGCTACAGGATGACCTGGCCAGATTGAAGAAATGGTCCAACAAATGGCTATTAGAGTTTAACTCCATGAATTGCAAAGTGATGAAGACAGACGTAGGGAGCAGGAGGCCAAACACAAGATACCAGCTGGAAAGGGAAGAGAATGGAAGGGAACTATCATGAGAACCGCCAAGCCATTACGACTATATAGCACTTGGAAGGGGTCAGGTTAAGGACTTGGGATGGGACAAGGGGTTAAGGAATGGTGTCCAACCACTTGGACGGTCGGGGATTAAACGCCGACCTGAATGAAGCGAGACCGGCGCTCAGTCGTCCAGCCCAAGTGGTTGGACGTATCAGCTGGGAGAGGAAAACCCTCAAGTCAGGACGAGAGAAAAATTTGGCGGTTGATATCACACTAGGCCTGTCCCCTGAAGCCCACATCAAAAGAATAACATCCGCGGCGTATGCAAGGCTGGCGAACATAAGAACTGCCTTCAGAAACATGTGTAAGGAATCATTCAGAACCATGTATACCTCCTATGTCAGACTAATACTGCAATATGCGGCTCCATCGGGGAGTTCGCATCTACTCAAACACAAAAGAAGTTATAAAAGGTTCAGGTATGCCACCAGGCTAGTCCCCAATCTGAGATGAATGAGCTACGAGGAGAGATTACTGGAATTGAACCTCACACCACTGGAAGACAGAAGAATTAAGGGAGGCATGATCTCTACCTACAAAATTCTCAGAGGAATTGACAGGGTAGATAAAAATAAACTGTTTTAACACGGATGGTACCCGAAGAAGGGGACATAGGTGGAAGCTGAGTACCCAGCTGAGCCACAGGGTCGTTAGAAAGAACGTTTTCAGTGTCAGAGTAGTTGACAGATGGAATGCACTAGGCAGTGATGTGGTGGAGGCTGACTCCATACACAGTTTCAAATGTAGATATGATAGAGCCCAGTAGGCTCAGGAATCTGTACAGCAGTTGAGTGACAATTGAGAGGCGGGACCAAAGAGCCAGAGCTCATCCCTGGCAAGCATAACTAGGTAGTACAGCAGTGTTTAGTTGCATGGTTATACTGCCACCGAGGCGGTAAGCCATTATTTGGCTCATTGTTTCGTTCACCGTTGTTATTTAGCAACAAAAAATCAGTTAAAACAGATGTAAATTATTAGAGTCCTTAAGTAAAACAAAATTCTGTTTGGTATAAGGCGGTATTGTTCTGCTTTTTTAGTCATACCTGTACTTTGGTAGCGTATGTTTATGACAGTTGATTGTGGTGCAGTGTAAGGCGCGGATTTGGCTGTTGTAATTTTAAATATTTTAAATGCTTATATGGAATTACTGTGAATTGTACCACGTGGTAAAAACTCTTTCATATGTTTACTAAAGGTTAGGTAAATACCATATATCTTATATTGAGAGCTAACTAGCTGTTGACGTAGACTTTACTCCTCCGGTAATTACTGGTAGGCAAGTATACAACACACACATCCCAGTCATAGAGGGAGACAAGGAAATACAGTGTGCTAAGCAGGCATCAGTTATAACCGCTTCGCACCCAGTCTGTTGCATAACCCGGTCTTATCCAGTGTTATATTTCCGGTTCCAGGGATAAATTACATTCTCTGAGGATGATGGCTGGCGTACGATGATAACTCCTCAAGTCAAATGATGGGCTGAAATAATTTATTTTATCACGAAAATAACAAATCTGTTTCATGATAGGGTTTAAATATTGCTAAATTTTAACCAAATTATATTCGTTAAACATAATAGGATGTTTAGGCTAGTTTTGTGAATACGTTAATGTACTAGGTTATCACCAATATTCGTTTTTTCCTGTGTAATGTGGGACATTACTTATGAACATGGTTATGTACATTGAAATCACAATAACATGACATATCTTAGAAAATCTTTCGGGTAATTACTTAATCGAACGTCTGGAGGGGGAAGGGGGGCATGACCCAGGACGCGTCAAGTTTGATTCCACACACTTCTCCAGAAATTCCACACGCTTCTCCAGAAATACCACACACTTCTCCAGAAATTCCACACACTTCTCCAGAAATTCCACGCACTTTTCCAGAGATTCTACACAGTTCGCCAGATATTCTATTCACTTCTCCAGAGATTCCGCACACAGCTCCAGAGATTCTACAATACAGCCAGATTCCACTCTGCTCCAAAGATTCCACACACACGGCTCTAAGAGATTCCACAAACTGCTCTATAAATTATTTTAAGTATGCCTGTTTACAATACATTCAATATTGCCTGCGAAATATATAAAATAATATGAAGATGCGTACTTCAATTACCTTGTTAGAAATATCCATGGTATGGGGACGTTGATACACAAGGTCCGGTCCCGGTTGCAGATGTCCATAGAACTGGCAAGTAGAGGATAGAAAGGGTAGGATAAGGATACAGGAAATCTTGAAGATGGATTGGGATATAAGGTGTAGATGAAGAAAATGCAGGGTTGTGGCTCATTCATTTTGGCTTTGTGGGTGACCCTGCTGCTGTGATATGAATTGATGCGTGGATATTAGACATATGCTGTACACGCATATATATAATGGATTTTTTTTTTTTGCTGGCTGCCATTGGTTACGTGCTGTAGCTGCTTCACCAGAGGGTGCTGGTGGTACTGGTGACGGTGTGTGGTTTGATTTTGCTTTCAGCTTTTCACCCAAGAGTTCACGTTTTGTACTATTGCTAAAATAAGTTATTTTGAATCATATACAGTTGCTCCTGTCCTTTGCCGTGTATTAGTAGCTAGTTGTAGTGTTGTTTCTGCAGAACTTGAGGAGTGCTAAGCACAGCTTTGAGTAGTACTGTGTTTTCATTCCTCGTTTTAGTAATGGTTGTGTGATATTTGATGAGGTTGGCCACCCTTCTCGGTCATTTAGCACACAGGCTGCTTGTTGATGAGTTAACATCATTTGTAGGGATTACTGATCGCAGAATATAGGCTGCTCTCCAGGTTGTAGGAGATAGATTGATAGATAGATGAAGATAGGTTGTCTCCAATCTGTGTGTTGGAGATGTTGAGTATCATTATCTTGATGCACAGGGCCGTGTTTAGTTGTATAAATCTGTTGTATATAATTTCCCATTGTTGGGGACAGGAAGCCTGTTTAGGTTTCTTGAGGTTCCCTACGACCAATTACTGATCATCCGTAGGATTCAACCCACAACCGTTCCCTAACTCCTAAACACCCATTTACTGCTCGGCGACCTTTAAAATGTAGACTCTGATTTACTCCACTTTGTTGAATAAGGAAGATCAAGAGTTACGTATAATAGCTTCATCGCCTCATAGCAAAGTGGGAAGGTTTTGGCAGAATTATGACGCCAGACTTAGTAGGAAAATTCTGGGTATTGCACATTTTAAAGTTATTATGAATGAACAGAAGACGAATCCTCTTAATTTAAATGCCAGTAATTTGTGGTTAGTTTTATAAGCGTAACAGAGAACGAATCCTCATAGCTATATATTATTAGAGATATTTATTAAATAGTTAATTATGTTATAAGTGGGAAATATTTCCCACATTACCAGCTATTTTTGTAAGAGGTTGTGGTCCTTCTTTGAGCTTACGAAGTAATTAATTTGTAATTTCACCGTTGATACCCACGCCGAGGTATATAGATTTCCTGCAATTCAGAATGTGTTGATTATCGACTTCAAAATAAAGGAAGCTAGGGGATATTTTTAAGGGTATAAGACCTAGTTTATTCTATGGACACGATAGGCTAAGACCACATTATTCGCACTATAGTAAATCTACATAGCAGATGACAGCTTGGATAGGTAATAATTAGGTACCTTGGATAGGTAATTATTATTAATAATTAATAATAGGTACCTGGAGCAGGGAAAAATGGAGATGAGATGATGGAGATGATGAAGAGATGTCTAGGGGGTGTAGAGCAGCTGACAGTGAATTTTTTGTATATAAAATGTAGAGAAAGTAAGTAAGAGTACGTAATGATAAATGGTGAGGGAGTGAAAGGAGGGGTAGAGGGTCGAGGCCAGCCACACCCTGGAGTCAGAAGGGTGAGCGGCCTCGCGGTGAACAGATTATTCTCACTTACCTTGGGAACCAGGTGTGAGGATCTCAGCCATCTGGTGTTCCACGGCTCCACGCTGTCTCTCTCTGCCTGTACACTGGTGTGTAGCCTCGCCCTACAGGAATACTCTTAACACGGAACGTGATGTACCGGTGTACCTTGTCCATTTGAGGAGCTTTTGAATCAGGCCCCAGCAAGGGAGTGTTGGCGGAGAATGGCAACTTCACAACCTCTGAAGCGGGTAATATTGATGTTTGGTATTTTAGTTTATCATGGCCCCTATGCCCATCGTGTGGATGGTGGCGGAAAGTTTAAAAGTTGCATAACGGGTTCCGGAACTGGACCCCCAGTGTTCATTTGTCTAAGCAATTTAATTTGTGGTGACTTAGTTATCAACAGATTTAATTTGCCTGTCATGCACCCCGCACCCACCCAGTGGGTGGTGGTGGAAAGGTCAGTCACGGGCACTACCTAGTACTCACCTAATTGTGCTTCCGGGGGTTGAGCTCTGGCTCTTTGGTCCCGCCTCTCAACTGTCAATCAACTGATGTACATATTCCTGAATCTACTGGGCTCTATCACATCTACATTTGAAACTGTGTATGGAGTCAGCCTCCACCACATCACTGCTTAATGCATTCCATCTGTTACTAGTAGTACCTACACTAGGCAAACTTGGGTTATTTGGCGGAGATTTTGGTAGTATTTTATTTTAAATTAAATATTTAGACATTTCTTAAACATTCGTGTTAGTGTTTCTCTGATTTTTTAATTTTTCACATTAGGCAGGCGATGAGTCACAATAACGTGGCTAAAGTAAGTTGACCAGACTACACACTAGAAGGTGAAGGGACGACGACGTTTCGGTCCGTCCTGGACCATTCTCAAGTCGATTGTGTCACATTAGGCTTATCACTTTCACATTAGGCTTATCGATATACCCCACACACCCCTCCCCCTAGGCCACTACTGATTTTTCCCCAGGATGTTACTCATAGCAGAGGCATCAGGTGAAAGGAAACGTGCCCAAACGTGTTTGCCCTACACGAAAATCAAATCTAAGACCTTAACGTTTTCTGTGCATCGGCCTTCAGCAGTTAGGGGGGTTGCTTGGGTTCCTGCATTTCTGGCAATGCAAAACTGTGTTTTTACTGAGTAACAGAGCGAGAGAACGGAATGGATAGATAGAAGGCTACGCTTAAGATTTGAAAATTTAAGACTATATTCGCTCCTTATGAATAATAAAACTTACAAAGCTGATTTGAGCAATCTGTTTGTGAAACATGGTGTAAGCGACTTTTCATGGTTGTGGAGCCAACGGAAGGTTTGTGTAAAGGTGAGGTATAAAACATGAACGGTACACAGAGAGGTGGCTATGTGTTAACTTGGCAACACTGCGAGCTTCGTAAAGGAGTTTTTTTTTATTATTATTTTCTACCACAGACGTGGCCACACAATTACAATGCTAACTAGCATATATACATTTTCTTCTGTCCTCCATGGACAGGGTGAGAGATTTGTCAAACATACAGTTCAGAGATTTATTGAACAACCATAGAAGGTGATCGTAGTGCTTTTAAAATGTTAGGCTCAGCTACATACGTAAATTCATAGATACATAGATTTATGAATGCATTAATGTGATTTTATAATAGAGTAAAGGAGTGGTGGGAGGGTGAGCACATGTTGTGTTTTTGTTTACATAGTTTAAGTGGCAAGATCGAACTTAGGCTGCTGGGCTCCACTTACTTAAGTCGGTCATCTAATGGCATTCCCAGTAATAATGTTTGCCATATCTACTTATGAAATATAATCTTATAATACATGTCACCGGCTCACTGTCACGGTTCTGTTGTTGGATAAGATGAAATAATGTGCATGCCGTCAATATGAGAGTGGGCTGTTATTGAAAATATTAAGAACTGAGTTGACCAGACCACACACTAGAAGGTGAAGGGATGACGACGTTTCGGTCCGTCATAGACCATTCTCAAGTCGATCATTCTCATTCTCAGTCGACTTGAGAATGGTCCAGGACGGACCGAAACGTCGTCGTCCCTTCACCTTCTAGTGTGTGGTCTGGTCAACTTACTTTAGCCACGTTATTGTGACTCATCGCCTGTATTAAGAACTGAGTAGGGCGATGGCCTACTTAGTTCTCGCAGTCTATAATAAATTATATAATTTATAGCAGCGCGGTCGTAATAGTCAGTGGACCAGTGTGGTCGTAATAGTCAGTGGACCAGCGTGGTCGTATTAATCAGTAAACTAGCGTGGTCGTATTAATCAGTAAACTAGCGTGGTCGTATTAGTCAGTAGAGCAGCGGGGTCGTAATAGTCATTGATCAGAGTGGTCTTGATGGTCACATTTAATATACTGACTCCATCTTCACGGGCACTCAAGTGATTTATTCCGCCATAATAACATGGTATTTCTTTGTATACTTGTATTTCTTTGTTTTGCCCGTCGTGTTTCTTCTAAACTATCGCTCTGAACATTGGCGGATGTTATGTGGAATGTTTTGCCTCAGTGACTCATAAGACTGATGTCTCGAGTGTCACGTGTTCTATTGTTCTCTTTCCCCCTCCCCTCCCCCCCCTTCCCCTAGGCTTCCCGTCTCCTGTTTTCTAGTGTGAGACACTGACAACACTAAGGTGTCCTGAGGGACGCTGACGCTGGCAGCACCAAGGTGTCCTGAAGGATGCTGATGCGTTACTCGCAACATCAGGGTAACCATACCAACTACGGCCCTCAAAAACACAAGACGATCTTCTATGACTACCGAAGAAGGAGTTATAAAAACTCGATCGTTCTACCAAGAGGTGTTCGACACAAACACCCCTTCCTTTTATTTTAGAGGTTAATGAACTCTATTAGGAAATATTAGGCTAGGTTCAGCCAGGGAGCGGCCGAGAAGCAGTGAGTGAGCTAGGCTACCCCATGCACAGGATACACCCTCCCCCCCCCCCTCAACCCCTTCCGCTCTCCGCTCCTTCCTTGAATATACAACTTCCCGCGCCTGTTATGAAATCACGAAAACAATATTTTCCTGTTAAACACCACACGCCGGCGCGCGCACACGCAACACACACACACTCGCTAATTTGATATAAAGCGATGATATAAAATCCACTACGGGCTCACCATAGCCCGTTATACTTGGAACTTGTTCCGAGTAGCTGAATCTATAACAACAACAACGGCATGGCAATACACTTAAACAATTCCAGTACACACACGCAACTGTTAGTTGCTCATCAGGTGATTGATTGATTGATAAAGATTAAACCACCCAAAAGGTGAGACGGGCACGAATAGCCCGTAAGTGGTGGCCCTTTTGAGCCATTACCAGTATCAAGAGCTGATACTGGAGATCTGTGGAGGTGCGACTGCACCCTGCGTGACGGGAGATGTCTCCCGTGGCTCATCAGGTAACATCATTAGTCATCTAACCCTTTCCACCACCGCCCTCGGGATAGGTTATGGGGTGCGTAATAAATGATTACACTAACTGCTAATGATGTATTTTAGTGTCTCAATAAACGTACTTGAACTTGAATTACCATGTAAGTTATTTATCAGCGGACTTCGTGCCAAGAAGTATAGTACTGATGTTGTAGTGATATTTCCACTGGTAATGTCGTCGTTACTCTCATTTCATAAATGTGTGGGGTTGGATTAATTATTTATGTACCAGTGATATCATCATTACACAATTAATATAGTAATGATTCATGTGAAGATCTAACAACAAACTCGTCAGGTAAAGAAGCAAATATCGTATAATTAGCTCAAACTTTTCCGTTGCTCAGGGAGGTTATGGTAATGTTTGGAGATACAATAAGATCACAGCCAGAAATTGCATTGCTCATTATTATGCAAGTGATGGTAAACTACTTGACACTACTTCCGGAATGTGAGAGCCACCCTGTCACGACTGTGTATGATTAAGTATAATATATATATTATATATATATATATATATATATATATATATAATATATATATATATATATATAATATATATATATATATATATATATAATATATATATATATATATATAATATATATATATATATATATATATGTATATATGTATATATATATATATATATATATATATATATATATATATATATATATATATATATATATATATATATATATATATATATTTGTCGTAGGACCTCTTCACTTTTAGTTAAATTGTTCATACAAGGTTAGGTAGGCCTTTTCAACCCTACACCCCAAAAACTGACAGTTTAGGGCTAATGTATCAACTCTTGGCTCATTTATCAGGAAAATATAATATATAATAAAATATGATTACGTCATCAAAGCATCAGTAGCTGCCTATATGATAGAACAGCAGCTGTTAAAACAGGTGCACAAGGAACATGATAAGGTGAACACCTGTACAACAGAGCAGTGAAGGTTAGAGAGGCAGACAAGTACTAGCAGGGGAAGTCTTTTCCTACATGCAGACAGGGCGAGCACAGTTTTGTAGTTGAACGAACCTACTACATACGTAATAGGTTCGTTCGTAACTGAGAAAACTGGGAAAGTTTGTTCTCATTTGTAGTTTAGGATTGTTCACAGACTACACGGTACCCGTATGATCGACGCTCCTCTCAACCAGCTCAACCCAGTCCTGCGGGGGAGACCCGCGCCACACAGGAAACATGGAACTGACTTCTTGTTACCTGTTCATCGGTACAAGGAAGATATGTGTGGACGAAGGCCAAGGTCTATCAAGCTTTTACGCAACTACTTAAGAAACCTGTTCAACTTTTCTTAATCATGGCGGCTTTGTTTACATTTATTGTAAATGTAAACAAAGCTGGAAATACAGTATACAAGCTGGAAAACTTCACGACGTAAGGCTTTTATTGTTTGTAAACAACCTCGTAGCGTTTCGGAACGCATGAAGTGTTTAATTAAGGAAAGATATACAGGTTTCGTAAGTAATTGCGAAAACGCTTGATAAATCCTGGCCCTTTCTCGATTAATCTAAAACCATGTTTATAGATCATGATATTATATATTTTTGGAATCTACCCTAGAACGATTTATGTAATTTTGGAGTAAATATCCAAAGGGAAAGTTGTGTTCTAGTGAGCATATTTCAAAACATTATCTAACCACTTCACCAAACCTAACCTAAAAAAATGACTGACCTAATTTAATCTAACTTAGCAAAATATATAACTTAAACCAAAACTGGGTCTATGTACTATTAACTCCCATTTTTTTATGAACAAATCTATCGCATTAATTCTTTGCGCAGTATCCAACCCCCTCCATAAGCTTTATAAAATATAAGGAGATGAGATCACTACCGGAGGCCTACTGGCCCTTGAGAGGCAGGATCACTAGGTATATACTGGCTCATACCAGGCATGAACATGGCGCCAGGCCTATTGGCCGTCTATAGCTTGTTGCCAATTGCCATAACTTATTTATTTATTATTCTAGATAGTCATATCTGCTTAATAATCTTTTTCCGCATTTTGTTTTTTTTATCTAATTAGGAATTTTTCTTCAACGGCGCTGCCACAATGGTGAAACTTCCAGTGTCTTTAGTCGAGGCCCTGAAATGGGCTCTTGAGTTTTATGTAATATTCTGGAAGTTATACAGCTGTTTACGTCATAAATATTGCGTATTTAATCATTATTTCGGACGAGTAAAAAACTTAAATTGTGTATTCATCTATATTTAAGGTCATTATTGTTTGATTTAATTGGCCTATCATATCCTGGGAGACGTGCCTTAGCACCCTGGGAGACAGGTGCCTTACCACCCTGGGAGACAGGTGCTTCACCACCCTGGGAGACAGGCACGTCACCATCTTGGCACACAAGGGAACGTGGGAGTGTTGACCGTCACCCTGGGAGACAGGCACCTCACCACTCTGGCACACCCATGCACTACTTAAAGCATGACGACGCTTGCCATGCTGCGCCCAGCATGGCAACCGCCACCTGGCTGGAATATAAACTACCAAAATGTCAGAGAGACGTATGGCTGCGTGCTTCCCGGGCTTTCCTGAGTGATTGCCACATGTGCTGCCGCGCTCGTCTCATGCTGGGCACGTGACCTCGCAGC
>NC_091165.1:27620585-27683085 GCF_040958095.1 Procambarus clarkii | reverse complement strand
TAGCGTCGGCCAGACTTGTCAGCCCCAACTTGCCGAGATGCCCTTGTCCAAGGCCGCCAAGCATCCTAGGCTACACAATAGTACTTAATTCATATTTCATCATAGGCAGCAGTATCTTCCAACGGCACGCATAATTCTTTCCCGAGATAAATTCTTACCATGTACCTTCCTAGGAGCGGCGTAGCGTTGCTTCATACTGGATAAGCTTTTTTCTTTTTTTATAAGTTTTGCCCCGAGGGTCGAGTTTATTGGGCAGCGTCACTCTTCCTGTGAGTGGACTTACTACCAGAGCAGCATGCACAACACTCTCCAATGGGAAGAAAACCCGCTGAGTTGTTCATCCTGTCATTTGTACCCAGACACAGCTGGAACTTGCTTAACTCAAGTGAACAGCTTATCAAACAAGAAGATTAACATTTGTCAACCCTTAAAAACTTATTTTATCTTGCGGGTGCAAAATTGGGAAATCTTTTGAGAACAGCATTTATAGTTCACAGATAGCATTTTCCTAACTCAAACAATGTGAGGTTTACTATGGTACACACATTTCTAATGTCTCTTAGACGTTCATATTTTCTCAGGTAGTGGTAAAGGCTTCATACTGGATATTAAGAATGTCTGGAGGGGGGGGGAGCTGCCGATTATGGCCTGATCTACGCTGGGGTGTGTGATCCGAGGGGCTTTAACTAAGTAGAAAGACCACTTTGGGTTCTGGCCAGTAAGTAGACAATCCTTAAGGGGTCCTCCTACGCCTCACTCAAAATACCAGAAATATATTGTAAATGGCTATTTGAAAGCATACAACAATGATTTTACCGCACAGCTTTCTCCTCCTCCCTACGGCAGGAACTTCCAGGAAACATTGATTACTTCTTGTAATACCTATAAATTATTACATATTCCTTCATTTTGATTATATATTATTTTAATTGAATCCACAGCACAATAGAAGTGAGCTGCCACAGTGCACTTGGGGCAGTGTGGTCACGTGTCGGGGGTGGGGGTGGTGCAAGGTGATAATCCCAGCCTGGCGGGCAAGGCGGAGTATTTCCTGGTAGTCAACCTCATTGAAGGGCTCTCCCAGACCCCGCCTGTTCCTGAGGCTTCTCCAACACCTCACATGTAGCTTGCAGCACCTGCAAGCTCCTCCTGACTACTGGTGATCAGTTGGCGTGTTGCTGTTGGCCAAGCAGGAGACTAGGGTAGTGCGCATCAGGTTTAAACGTTGTAACAATTTTTTCTTCGCTACCGCCTTGTGTCGTGACGGCACGGATACAAATCACATCGTAAACAAGACGGTTCGCCATCTGTTTTTAAAACGTATCTTACGTTACCTAATCTAACCCAAACCAACCCACCGCATCCGGCACAGCCTATCCTAAGCTAATTCAGCCTAACCAAACAATACCTGCAGTTCTAACACAGAAAATGAGGTTTATCGAATCGGCTTGTGTACGATTTGACTATACGCCGCATTTATTGCAGTCACGATTTGAATATTATTACCTCAGGGTATTTATATTCCAGTGAAAGCGCTTCAGATATTTTTGCTCCCGTGTTTAAGTGTTAAGTGAATGGCCTGCGTTATTGTGGTTTTGTTATATTAATGGATAACACGCCCTGCATATAATGGATATTATATGTGGGGCGGGCCTCCAGGGCTGTACTCGCCTAGGTATGCTTGGTGGGCTAAGCTTCAGCTCTTTGGTCGCGCCTCTCAGATCTGAACCAACTTTTCTATAGGTTTCAAAGCCTATTGTGCGCTGTCACACCTATATCTGAAGCTGTTTATGGAGTTCGCCTCCACAACTTCACTTCTTACCGCATTAAATGTTTTCACTATTCTGAAAATATTATTTATAATGTCTCTGTGGTTCATTCAGGTACTTAATTGTTCGTGTGACCGTTGCTGAATAGTCTGTCTTTGTCTGCCCTGTAGATTTCCCTATTTTGTGCGATCATGTGTAGTCTCCTTTCTTCCAGTGACGCGAAGTTTAATTCCTTTAGTTAGTTCTTGTAACTCATACGTCTCAACTCTGGAACTAGTCTGGTGGCATATCTTGGTACTTTTTCCAGTTTTTTTTTCTTTGTTAAGCGAGATATGGATGGCACACAGGCGCCGCATATTTCACATTTTAAATGATAAGTGGTATACAAGATCGTGAAGGACTCCTTATTTACATTTCTCAAGGTTATTCTTATGTTGGCCAACCTTATATACTTATCTGATGATATATCCTTTTAATGTGGGCCTCGAGAGAGAAAGATTTTGTGTAATTCCCTGGTCTTTTCCCTATGTCCTGCTGCAGCACGTGGTTCCTGCTGCAGCACGTGGTTCCTGCTGCAGCACGTGGTTCCTGCTGCAGCACGTGGTTCCTGCTGCAGCACGTGGTTCCTGCTGCAGCACGTGGTTCCTGCTGCAGCACGTGGTTCCTGCTGCAGCACGTGGTTCCTGCTGCAGCACGTGGTTCCTGCTGCACCACGTGGTTCCTGCTGCAGCACGTGGTTCCTGCTGCAGCACGTGGTTCCTGCTGCAGCACGTGGTTCCTGCTGCAGCACGTGGTTCCTGCTGCACCACGTGGTTCCTGCTGCAGCACGTGGTTCCTGCTGCACCACGTGGTTCTCTCTCATTTGTTACCAGATGTCCGGCCTCCTGTTCCCAGCACCCAGCTAGGTTACTTAATAAGTTAAATTCTAGAAGCTACTTGTTGGACTATACTTGATTTCAATTTGAGGAGGTCATCTTGTGGTTTGTTACATTATTACATGGTATTTATTTTATCCTCGTAATTTTTTCATCTTCAGCAAACATTGAAAGGAAAAAGTTTATTCCCTCTTTGAGATCATTCACGTAAGTATTGTGCAAGATTTTACGGGTAGAACCCAGCTGGTAACATCTCGCAATTCTAAAATCTCTCCTCTTACTATGACTGTTTTCTGTTGCTTAGGTGCTCCATTACTGCTGGAATACCTACCAATCACTTCTGTTTATTTCTCCAACTGGTGTAATAATCTCCAGTAAGGACTGTGTTGATAGTTTTCGCTGCTCGTCCAAGCCTTGGGGTGAGGTGGGTGTCTGCCAGACTCCTCCATGCCACAAGCGTGCAAGGAACCGTCATAAATGTTGACGAGTTGTATATGAGAGTGAAGCAGCAACGGGCTGTGCAATATGATGAGTGTTGTGCAAGACGCGGGGGGGGGGGGGGGCACGCTGATGTCACCGGAGGGGGTGGGGGGGGCGAGCCAGCACTGCAGCACGGCCAAGAATTATCTCCAGCCTGAAGGAGTGGTTAGGAGGGCGGATCTTTCCGGGATCTCCTTCATCTAATCAGCTATCATGTTTACACTGGTTTTTGCGAGCACGGTACTCCTTGCTGGTCCATAAATGGTGTGTGCGTGAGTACTCACCTGGTTGTGCTTGCGGGGGTTGAGCTCTTTGGTCCCGCCTCTCAACTGTCAATAAACTGGTGTACACATTCATGAGCCTATTGGGCTCTGTCTTATCTACATTTGAAACTGTGTATGGAGTTTGCCTCCACTATATCACTGCCTAATGCATTCCATTTGTTAACTATGATACTGATACTGTGTGTGTGTACTTACCTAGTTAAGTGTAATTACAAGATGAGAGCTGCATCTGTTCAGGATTAAAGTATACCTGTTGATTGGTTGGTGACTTTAATAACTCTCCTAAGGCTGATGGGCCTTAATAAGCCCAGCAACAATCCAATCTTCCCGTCAAATTAATTAAATAATTATATACAATCAAGTACAATGCGTTACGTTATTACAGGCTTTCGTAATTCTATGGTACATTCTCTCGAAGCCAGTGACGTGTAAAGCGTTCAAGCCGAGTTTTAAAGCTCTCAATGTTCTCGCGACGTTTTGAATTATAAATACTGAGAGTTTACTTTAGTACTGAACTATGTTTAAGGAAAAATAATACTTGTTGGTTTGTCAGTAAGGTATTGTGGTGGCCTTAATAACCCTCCAGTGGTTGATAGGCCTTCCCGTGTTCTATTAGGGACTTATTATCAGAAGCTCCCATATCTTTAACCGGCCGTCTACTACACTTTCACATTAAATCATTTATCCGGTGACTGGACAGATAATACGAATTTTCCGACTTACCAATTAACCGGTCTCATATAGAGCAGCTGCCCGTACACACTCAACACGCCTATACTAGGTATCGCCAACCAGCCCGTCCTCCAAACAAAGACCCAAAAGTGATTCCATGTACCCACCAAACCCCAGCTGTTTATGAATGAAAAACGGTTTACGCACGACTCACAACTGATTTCGTTCGAACACTTCCGGAACAAGTGCTTCGCTGACAAATTTTGTTCGAACCACAACGCTATAAATGCTTCACCCACGTACTATAAATACAAATAATCGTTAACAGAAACTAAACACCTAACCTAACCTATGCCTATATATGCACAATATGCTAATATATTATAATATTAATTTATATTTGAGAAAATTCCCGTTTTGAATAAACAGCGTGTAAAAATTTATGAATGCGTCTGTGGGGTCGACCGCTGGATGTAATGGACCTGAATCGACGACGGGTTGCACCAACACTGAAGCGTGCTGAACCCTCAGGATGGTCGCTTACACCTGCACATTATCGACTGTAACCCATTCTCCTGTGTAGTACATTGTACTTTGACGTATAATTCCCCTAATGCCAAAAACTAATGTACTAATAATGGCCAAATTGACGGGATGTTCCCTTTTTCTGTTGGTGGGTCCTTGGATAGGTTAGTTTCGGATAATATAGTACAGCAGGTTAATGACGTTAATGGGAACGCTTGAGAGAACGGGCTGCGGTCATCTCAGCGATGACTAACATGGAATGATTTAACAAACGGAACATTAATTCACGGGGTTAATCATTCGAGTTTTAGGCACTTTTCTTCACATAATTCATTCTCGTCACAAGCATAGGCTACTCCTATCTCACGTCGATCAAAATTATTATGATTTAACATAATAACTCAACCATCTTTCGCAGACACGGTGAGCTGAAGACTCCAGCTCCTGGTCCAGGTTCCAGTACCAAGTGTTCCACTTATCATGTACATGCTTTGCTCCTCTCGGATATTTGTAAAGATCTTTGCACGCTCTTGCATCGTTGTAAGTTGTATGGATTGATGCGGGGGGTCGATAACCAGGGCCAGGACTCGTTAGGTGTTCATTTACGAAACCTGTACATCTTTCTTTAGTCATGACGGCTTTGTTTACATTTATTAAGCAGTTAATGAGCTCCGAAGTGCTACGAGGTTGTCAATAATAATATTAGCTTGGGTTGTGAACTTTTGGAGCTCCCAACTTATTAATTTATTGAGACTAAGCCTCCACTTGACCTCCAGTGGTCCTCCAGTGGTCCTCCAGTGGTCCTCCAATGGTCGAGGAAATATCTACAAACAGCAGGTCACAGTAACGGGGCTTAAAGTTAGACATCCAGCCCACACATCTGAAAATAAGGGTGACGACGTTTCGGTCCGTTCTGGATCGAAAAGAGCCGAAACGTCGTTACTTACCTTATTTTCAGATGTGTGGGATGAGTGTGTAAAGATGCACAGGTTTCTTAAATGAACACATGAATGTTTGATGAATCCTGGCCGTTATCATCGCCTCAGAGGAAGGTGGGAGTGTCTCTCCACCACCACTCCTTCCCCCTCGAGTTGGCAGACCTCGTTCATCCTGTGGGATAACAATTCAATTTCTTTCTTTATTATGCACCCCATACCCATCCCGTGGGCGGTGGTGTAAAGGATTACAGCGGCACATAATCTGTTCAGGAACTGAACCCTCTAGTTCGTTTAGCTAAGCAAATAACAATCTTTTGACACTAGTTACAAAATTATTAATGTTATATATACATATACACGTGCAAACAAGCCTGAATGGTCCCTTAGATACATTTTTCAGATACATATACACATACATATTTAATCACCCACACAAATACACACATCAATAATCTTTTGTGTCACAAGTGATTCAACAAGAGGCTCACAACAGTCAATATACAAGGCACTTCACGTCTATGATGAGTCGCACAGTTGGGATGACGAGACGTGGCTAGCGTCATCACTAGTTCTGGTTAGTGGCGGCCGGTCTTCCTCTTTATTTAATTAGTAGGAGCGGAACTCCTGCTCCCCTCTCATGTCTTTGAGAAAATATAATTGATCTTTTTTTTTAAGTGAATTAGTGGCGATAGCCCTCGTGACACCCAGTGTCTTGATTATTAGGCAGCTGGTTATGCAACATCACCAGGATCTGTTCAAGAAAACTAGGATCCTTTGCAAGGAGATACGGAAATTATAACAGTGGGACCTGTCCATGGCGAAAATGAATGGATGGGGTCGAGTTGACGTGGCGCGATGCTGTCACATAGGGTGCCGGTCGGCCGAGGGGACAGCACACTGGACTTGTGATCCTGCGGTCCCAGGTTCGATCCTGGGCGCGAGAAATAAGGGGCAGAGTTTCTTTCACCCTATGCCCCTGTTACCTAGCAGTAAAATAGGTACCTGGGTGTTAGTCAGCTGTCACGGGCTGCTTCCTGGGAGTGGAGACCTGGTCGAGGACCGGGCCGCGGGGACACTAAAGCCCCGAAATCATCTCAAGATAACCTCAAGATAGGGTGCCACTCACCTACACGTAGGAGAGCAGTACCCACCCTTAAAGAGGCAGGGCGCCAACTACCCTAACAGAGGAGGGCAGCACTCACTCTTAAAGACACAGGCGGCACCCACCCTCACTGTGTGGATGTGTGTTTCTGTGCGTGATTTTGCATTAACTGGAAGCTTTATATCCTGCTCTAGCTGCATGCTAGGAATTAACATAGGCTTGGGCAAGTTTGTTTGTTTGGGTAACTGAGTCATGATTCAAATACTTGAATCACTAATTAAATATTCTCGATACCAGTATTCTGGCTTGTGAGTATTTGTAAGCTCAACTTCTGGGGTTTCTGGGTGTTTGTAGGGGCACTTTACCGGATCTTGTGTATTCGTACCGCCAATTTACCGGATCTTTATCAGGTTATGGGTATTTTCGCATTAGTTTTAACCGTGAATACTAATGTTCTAATGCTTACATCCTTCCCCAGGATGGCAGAGAATCAGCAGAAGCGCATCAGTGGGATTCTCAAGCCGACCTCCTCCTCCTCCAGGGCCCTCAGGAGGTCCTCCTCAGACGAAACCCTTGCCGGTGTCACTCTAGTCACGTGTCGTCTCACCTCCCCGGTCAACAAGAGTAGCAATCAGCTGACGCAGCCCGTAACCAATGGCTCCAGATCCCCACCTACAGCACCTTCCAGCATGATCGACGTCAACACGCCCCCCTCTTTAGCCTCACCTCAGCGTGTAAAACTTTTACCGGGGACGTCGGAGACCTCATTGATGGTCCCGATGGATATGGAGACAGCTACGACGGTGGCGCCGACGAATGAGACAACTGCTCCAACGGTGTCGCCGACAAATACGAAGGCGGAAGCGAAGACCGCTGCGACGGTTGCGTCGCCTGCGAAGAGGTCATTGTTTCCTCCTTACAAAGAACGTTTTGCCTCAGCGAGGAGCGACAGAGCCGGAAGCGCTCCTGTAAACCTTCGTCCTAATGTACTTAGTTTAAAACCAGAGAGCCCATCGACTGCCAGAAGAAAGGGGTGCCTGGCGGACTTGAAAGCGAGCGTGAGGAGCATGCTGCCTCCGCTAGCGACAAGCCACAAGCCTGACGAGACAACTCCCTCTGGCACACCCACCACGGTGGACAGAGGAGTCTTCACTATATCTCCCCCTGTCAAAGGAAATGTTTCTCACCCACTGTTGACACAGAAAGCTGTCCCGTGCGAGGGTGACCCCTTCGATCAGAGGCGCAAGATCTCGTCTGCATCAATCACCCATCCAGAAGGTATGTGAAGCCTGCCTGCAAACAGTTTTACTGGCAGAAATAAACAATTCCCAATTGAATTTCTTCCTGGTCATCAACTTGTGTTCAGATTGCAACTCTACAAAATCTGTTTATATAGTAATTCGTATCCAAACCATACATTTAGCGGTAGCTATTCAAGACTGAGTAGTCTGCTGAGAGAAAATGGGTTCAGTTGTTGAGTAGAGCATTGTGTGAGAGTGAGGGGAGACTGCAGCAGCTGATGTTTACTGTGGATCTTTCAGGCGAGGAAGGAGACCACGAGCCGGTGTGGCAGAGGCGACTCTCACAGCTCTTCGTGCCCCCAACCGACAACGACCTCGACCCTGAACACGTGAGTCCCTCCACATCCATCTTCCAGCATCTCTACTTCCTCTCTCCTACCTCTTCCTCACTTCCTCAACTCCTCCCTCAACCCCTCCCTAACTCCCCTCTCGGTCTTCTCCATTTTCTCTTCGCTCTGCCCCTCCCTCTGCCCCAAGTAACGCTTGGGTTACTTGTACGAGAGACGGAGATCTTACAAGATCAGACGCAACGTGAGTCTTGATTATTTCCTTCACTTCCTACCACTTGTGGCACGTTTGTACACCTCTTTTGTGTGCACTCATATATTTACTCATATGTGCACTCATACGTTCACTCACCTGTCTGTACTCACATATACGCATTGTCGAGGATCGGGCTACAGCTCATGAGCCCGTCTCTCTTGTTCGTTGTTGTTACAGATTCAGCTACTCGGAACAAGTTCTAAGTATCTCTTTTCATTAGACATTGGGTCTCTATTATCGTGAATAATGTTGATATTGAGTGCGTTTCAGCGATGTGTTAGAGCATAGTTTCAAGCATAGGTTAACATGAAGTTTATATATGGAGAGTTTGAGAGGGTTTAAGTAGGATCTGTCTCGTATGGGCCAATAGATCCTCCCTCCCCCACTATAGTTTACTTTATTGTTGTGGTATTATGTTGTGAAGGTGGGCAGGTAGTTCGGTAATTATAATGTATAACAACCGCTGCAAGTGACAAATGTTTGTCTGGTGATGACCTCAGCGGTGTGTGAGAGTGGGTCTCAAGTTCAGGTAACGCTCACCACTTTCTTTCCTATTGGAGGGGATTGGTAAAGGAGTCCGGTGTTTAAGGCACTTGTGCACAGTGAGAATGAGAAATTGATGGTCTCAGGGGAATTGGGTAGTTGGAGGAAGGGAAGAGAGAGATTATTATTCTCCTTGAGAGAGGGTGGAAGATGACAGGGATGTACAATACATGGTTGAAAAGGGAGAGATGAATATTTGAGTGTTGTATTGGTGCGTGCGTGGATATGTGTGTGGATATGTGTGTGTGTGTGTGTGTGTGTGTGTGTGTGTGTGTGTGTGTGTGTGTGTGTGTGTGTGTGTGTGTGTGTGTGTGTGTGTGTGTGTGTGTGTGTGAATGTGGGTTCGTGCGTGGGTGTGTGTGTGTGTGCGTGCGTGGATGTGGGGGAGCGCTGCTACACCAGACTCCCACCTTAGAATAGCTAACAGTGTTGTAGCCGGTGTGGGAGTGTTGGGAGCCGCGGTCACGAGGCAGACGCTGCCGCCAACCCTGCCCTGTGTCGCCCAGTGAGCCCTGTGTCGCCCTGTGTCACCCTGTGTCACCCTCCCCTCTCCCTTCTCACGGTTCCTCCTAGTGTACATGCACTCCCCTCAACCCCTTACCACTACACGTGTTACCCTTCTACACACCTCAATGTATTCATCAGCTTCCCGCTAAACAAGTGAGTCACGTCTTCATATTGTCCGCCAGGAGAGTCGGGATGAGTCGTGTCAGGACTGTAATAACCGCAACACACTGACACCAAACACACGATGACAAATTGTGTTGTGATGGGGTGTGAGAGTGGGTGTTGGGGCCGGGTGTTACATCCCTACACCCTGAATCAACACCCTCCTCCTCCCCTCCCCCCACCACAACCAGGTGTTCGCTCCCCACACACATGTTTATTCGACATCAGCTGACATCTGGCAAGGGTTCCCGCCACAAATCTGTGCTTTGTTTACATCAAACGAGTCTACCAAATGTGCGTAATTATAGTCTGAAATGAACACACGGTGAGCGTCCGGCTGGGCGTCCGGCCGCCTAGTTCAGCTTCTTTGATGTGAATGAACTCAGACAAACAGTTGATTAAAAATTCAGTCAAGAAGTGGCTCAGCCAAATAGCCAGTCAGCAAGTAAATCAGTCAATAAATAAGTCAATCAGCCAGTCAATCAATTAACAGTCAGTCAGTTAATCTAGGCTGAGTGACTGACTGTTAATTAATCAATTAATTAGTCAATCAGCCAGCTGACAGTCAGACAGATATTAAACCAGTCTAAAGAGGTACACGTGTTACTAAACAGATGTTGTATTAGTGAAGTAAGAGGCAGCAGCTATCTTGTTGGGCCGCGTTGGGCGCGTAAATAGTGCAACACCACTTAATGTTGAAGTGTGTCTGTGAGTACGCAGGTATACTAGGGGTCCTTCTTGAGTATACCCAGTCTTAGGTATACTCGGGTGGTTCTTGGGAGTATACCCAGTCTTAGGTATACTCGGGTAGAGCTCATGGGGTTATTGAGAGTATACCCAGTCTGAGGTATACTCGGATGTAGCTCAGGGGGTTCTTAAGGGTATACCCAGTCTTAGGTATACTTGGGTGGCGCTCATGTGGGTTCTTGGGAGTATATTTAACCTCGGGTATCTATTTACTATTTGTAAACAGGGGCATCAGGTGAAAGAAACGCTGCCTATTTATTTCTGCCTCGGCCGGGAATCGAACCCAGGATTTAGAAACAAATCCACAAGGGCCGTGACGAGGATTCGAACCTACGTCCGAGAGCATTCCAGACTTAGGACTACGACCCCGAGGGCTGTCTGCTCGGTTAGGAGGACGCGCGCGCGCGCGCGTGTGTGTGTGTGTGTGTGTGTGTGTGTGTGTGTGTGTACTCACCTAGTTGTGCTTGTGGGGGTTGAGCTTTGCCTCTTTGGTCCCGCCTCTCAACCGTCAATCAACTGGTATATAGATTCCTGAGCCTATTGGGCTCTATCATATCTATATTTGAAACTGTGTATGGAGTCAGCCTCCACCACAATGCTTCCTAGTGCATTCCATTTATTAATTTAACTACTCTGGCACTGAAAAAAAAATTTCTAACGTCTCGGTGACTCATTTGGCTACTAAGTTTTCCACCTGTGTCCCCTTGTTCGTGTTCCACCCGTGCTGAAGAGTGTCTTTTTCCATCCTGCCAATTCCCATGAGAATTTTGTAGGCGGTTATCATGTCTCCCCTTTCTCTTTTGTTTTCCAAGGACGTGAGGTTCAACTCCTTCAGCCTTTCTTCGTAACTTATACCTCTGTGTGAGAGTGAGAGTTATAGAGTGAGTGTATGTACGTGTCTATATGCACTTACCTAAGCGTGCTTGTAGGGTCGTATTCATGTTCCTGAGCATCGCCTGTTTGCGCATGTGTGTGTGCGTTTACCTATCAGTACATCTGGCAGAGGGGGGGGTGGGGGTGTGTGAGATAGGTTTTGAGATACAACATTTCAAATGCTGTGTGTAGAGAGAGGTTTGCCTGTACTTACTGAGCGATGTTTTGTGCTGCAGGAAGCGGAGGAATCGAGCCAGCTGCTGCCCAAGTCGTCCTCAGCGCTCATCCTCCAGAAGCGAGTCACCCCTGACAGCTCCCCCTCCTCCTCTCCCGGCGACCAGCGCAGGGAGCCGGAGAGAGGCAGGGAGAGGAAGAGGAGGGAGGGAGTAGTAAGGAAGGAGCAGGGCAAACCCAAGACTCAGTCCAGGATCATCTTCCTGGACGACAAGTACCAGCAGCAGGAGGAGGAGGTCCCGGCCGCCCCTAAGGCCGTCGTCGACGATATCGACAGGTGAGTAGCTGTGGGGGAGGGTGTGTGTGTGGGGGGGGGGGTAGCAGTCTAGGAGTGCCAGAGAGGATATCAATAAAACATGCGGTAGATATTAATGCCGGTACTGTTGTGGGAAGGTAAGTGGGAGTGATGCATGTGTGATTGCGGGAGGCAGAGGGCCTACTTGCTTGTGTAGGGGAGCTCTTCGCCGGGTGTGTGTGTGCTGTGTCACTCACACATACACACACACACGCAGACACACACGTGTAGATATGATAGTAGTAGACAGTAGATCTGTTTCAAATGTGGATATGATAGAACCCAGTTGGCTCAGGAACCTGTACACCTGTTGATTGACGGTTGAGAGGCGGGACCAAAGAGCCAGAGCTCAACCCCCGCAAGCACAATTCGGTGAATACAATTAGGCGAGTACACCCAGACGCAAGGTGAGCACACATGAGTGAACAAGACACAAGGAAGCGGGTGTGATAACCCAGCATGTGCTCACCAGATGCTGCTCCATACACCCCCAACCTTTCACCCTAACCACACATTACTGACCTAAGCAAACCACATAACCTATCGAGTCCGATGCATAGAAAACGTGAATATTTGTGAGGTGTTACTTTTCTAATAGATTGAAATTGTAAAATTGCTTATGATAATGTGAAAAAATGCGACCTACGACTTGAGGTTCAAGTTCAAGTAAGTTTATTGAGAAAAAGGAAGTACATCTCAAAAGGCTAGAGTAGCTTTGGCTATTTCTACCCTCCTCTATATAAGGTCCCTCAAGGAGCTCACAAACCCATACAGTACACAATTATTAATTATATTCTATATTTCACATTCCAATGGTAATTACATGGCATATCGTGAGATCTATTGATTACGCTGCCCCTGTCATGTCTTGCTTTGGTACAGGCAGACTAAACAAGTTTGAGAAGATACAAAGCTGGGAACAAAGGATGGAAGCGACCCCCATACACTGCAGGTGCAGTGTATGGGGGTGACTGTAGCGTGCGGGAATGATCTGCAAGTGAAGGTTTACGGTAGCCAGGGAACACTTGAGGGTGGTAAGTTGTATGCAGGCCAGGAGGAGGAGGAGGAGGCTGTGGTGGTAGAGGGGGATCGCCTGCACTCAAACCTCAAACCTTTCCTACAATCTCACTCTTACTAGTCCCTCAAGGCCTTCCTACTGAGAGTATGCAAGTAGCATAGACTAAAGGAAACCGTGCAGAAGGTCTGTTGACCCCCTCTATGGCTCCTATGGGTATCCACCAAAACCCATTCATATATATGTCTAACCTACGCTTGAAACAGTAAAGTGATCCCCCGTCTATCATCTTACCCCTAAACTGTTGCATAAATCAACGACCTCTCATGACCATACTTGTGGTTCATTCTACGGCATATTATGCTGTTATTACACAAACTTGTAGCACAGTGGTCTGCGTCCTCGGCTCACAACCCAGGGACCCCGGGGTCAATTCGTGGGCAAGGCAGAAACAGTCGGGGGACGTTTCCTTTTTTACCGGATGGCAGTTCATCTTGCAGTCAAGACACACGTGGGACGGAGTGAGACGGTGTTGTAGGGTGCATGCTGCTAGGCCAGGGTGTGTGTGTGTGTGTGTGTGTGTGTGTGTGTGTGTGTGTGTGTGTGTGTGTGTGTGTGTGTGTGTGTGTGTACTCACCTAATTGTACTCACCTAATTGTGCTTGCGGGGGTTGAGCTCTGGCTCTTTGGTCCCGCCTCTCAACCGCCAATCAACTGGTGTACAGATTCCTGAGCCTATTGGGCTCTATCATATCTACATTTGAAACTGTGTATGGAGTCAGCCTCCACCACATCACTTCCTAATGCATTCCATTTACTAACTACTCTGTCACTGAAAAAGTTCTTTCTAACGTCTCTGTGGCTCATTTGGGTACTCAGCTTCCACCTGTGTCCCCTTGTTCGCGTCCCACCAGTGTTGAATAGTTCATCCTTGTTTACCCGGTCTATTCCCCTGAGGATTTTGTAGGTTGTGATCATGTCCCCCCTTACTCTTCTGTCTTCCAGTGTCGTGAGGTGCATTTCCCGCAGCCTTTCCTCATAACTCATGCCTCTTAGTTCTGGGACTAGTCTAGTAGCATACCTTTGGACTTTTTCCAGCTTCGTCTTGTGCTTGACAAGGTACGGGCTCCATGCTGGGGCCGCATACTCCAGGATTGGTCTTACATATGTGGTGTACAAGATTCTGAATGATTCCGTGTGTGTGTGTGTGTGTGTGTGTGTGTGTGTGTGTGTGTGTGTGTGTGTGTGTGTGTGTACTCACCTAATTGTACTCACCTAATTGTGCTTGCGGGGGTTGAGCTCTGGCTCTTTGGTCCCGCCTCTCAACCGTCAATCAACTGGTGTACAGATTCCTGAGCCTATTGGGCTCTATCATATCTACATTTGAAACTGTGTATGGAGTCAGCCTCCACCACATCACTTCCTAATGCATTCCATTTACTAACTACTCTGACACTGAAAAAGTTCTTTCTAACGTCTCTGTGGCTCATTTGGGTACTCAGCTTCCACCTGTGTCCCCTTGTTCGCGTCCCACCAGTGTTGAATAGTTCATCCTTGTTTACCCGGTCGATTCCCCTGAGGATTTTGTAGGTTGTGATCATGTCCCCCCTTACTCTTCTGTCTTCCAGTGTCATGAGGTGCATTTCCCGCAGCCTTTCCTCATAACTCATGCCTCTTAGTTCTGGGACTAGTCTAGTAGCATACCTTTGGACTTTTTCCAGCTTCGTCTTGTGCTTGACAAGGTACGGGCTCCATGCTGGGGCCGCATACTCCAGGATTGGTCTTACATATGTGGTGTACAAGATTCTGAATGATTCCTTACACAGGTTCCTGAACGCCGTTCTGATGTTAGCCAGCCTCGCATATGCCGCAGACGTTATTCTCTTTATGTGGGCTTCAGGAGACAGGTTTGGTGTGATATCAACTCCTAGATCTTTCTCTCTGTCTGTTTCATTAAGTACTTCATCTCCTATTCTGTATCCTGTGCCTGGCCTCCTGTTTCCACTTCCTAGTTTCATTACTTTGCATTTACTCGGGTTGAACTTCAACAGCCATTTGTTGGACCATTCACTCAGTCTATCCAGGTCATCTTGTAGCCTCCTACTATCATCCTCTGTTTCAATCCTCCTCATAATTTTTGCATCGTCGGCAAACATTGAGAGGAACGAATCTATACCCTCTGGGAGATCATTGTGTGTGTGTGTGTGTGTGTGTGTGTGTGTGTGTGTGTGTGTGTGTGTGTGTGTGTGTGTGTGTGTGTGTGTGTGTGTGTGTGTGTGTGTGTGTGTGTGTGTGTGTGTGTGTGTGTGTGTGTGTGTGTGTGTGTGTGTGTGTGTGTGTGTGTGTGTGTGTGTGTGTGTGTGTGTAAGGGCTGTATATATATATATTGAGAGGGGGCAGGCCGGGAGAGGAGAGAGAGAGAGAGAGAGAGAGAGAGAGAGAGAGAGAGAGAGAGAGAGAGAGATAGTAAAAGAGAGGGGGTTAAAGATAATGCCTCTGTAATGACTCTAGTCCAAGAGGAAACATTATTAGCAAGAGATAAAGAGATAAAGAAGATAATGATGACATCACCTGCGATCGAGGTAGGTGCCTGGTCCAGCGTGGGGGGTGGCCGAGCCGACCAGTGACTCGCTGGGTCTAGTGCGGGACTCTCGCCCTAGGGAACGCCTCTCCCTTCTCTTTCGTCCCGCTACCACCCTAAATACGTTTTCTTCCTGAAGGCGGCTCGGGAGAGGTTATCTACCTCGAGGTTGTCTCCAGAGGACACTCTGGGAGCGGCTCTTGACCGGGGGAGAGAGATGGCGTCTCTCGAGGAAGTCTCGCTTTCCGGAGAGGAGGAGGAGGTGGAGGCCGGCATCGTGTGTCATAGTGACATCGTGGGTGAGGACGGCACTATCCCTTACATGGATACCGTGACTGAGGATGAGACCGTGCGTTACCGTGACACCGTAGCCGACGACGGCACCGCGCGTTACAGTGACATTGTGGTGATTGAGGATGGCACTATACCTTACGTGGACACTGTGTCTGAGGATGGTACCTCGCCTCACAGTAACACAGTGACTGAGGACGGCACCGTGGCTCACAGTAACACGGACGGCACCGTGCCTCACAGTTACACTGTGTCTGAGGACGGCACCGTGCCTCACAGTTCTACCGTAGGTGAGGACAGCACCGCGTCTCACAGTAACACCGTAGCAGAGGACGGCAGCGCATCTCACAGTAACACCGTAGCAGAGGACGGCACCGTGCCTCACAGTTCTACCGTGGCTGAGGACAGCACCTCGTCTCAGAGTAACACCGTAGCAGAGGACGACAGCGTGTCTCAGAGTAACTCCGTGGCCGCGGGTGTAAGAGGCAGGCTCCCTCCTGTGGTAGTGGAGGTGGTGCGACTCCCCTCGCTCTTCCGCGCGCCACCCAAGAACGAGGAGATATGGTAGGAAATTGAGGGTTTATGAGGTGTTGAGTCTGTGTCAATGGTGAGGGTGTGAGGCAGGTGAAGTGTTGAGTGTTTTGAGGGTGTGAGGGACGTATATGCTGGGGTGTACTCATCTAGTTGTGCTTGCGGGGGTTGAGCTCTGGCTCTATGGTCCCGCTTCTCTATTGTTAATAGAGATGTACAGATTCCTGAGCCTACTGGGCTCTGTCATATCTACATTTGAAACTGTGTATAGAGTCAGACTCAATCACATCACTGCCTAATGCATTCCACCGGTTAACTACTCTGACACTGAAAAAGCTCTTTCTAAAGTCCCTGTGGTTCATTTGGGTATTCAGTTTTCACTTGTGTCCCCTTGTTCGCGTACCACAAACAGTTTATCTTTATCTACTCTGTGAATTTCTCTGAGAATTTTGTAGGTAGAAATCATGTCTCCCCTAACTCTTTTGTCTTCCAGTGTCGTGAGGTTCAGTTCCAGTAATCTTTCCTCATGGCTCATTCCTTTCAGCTCGGGGACTAGCCTGGTGGTATACCTCTGAACCTTTTCTAACTTCGTTTTGTGTTTCACTACATGCGGACTCCACGCTGGAGCCGCATAATCTAGTATTGGTCTGACATATGAGGTATACAAGATTCTGAAGGATTCCTTACACGTTTCTGAAGGCAGTTCTTATCCAGCCTTGAATATGCCGCTGACGTTATCCTTTTGATGTGGGCTTCTGGGGACAGGTCTGGTGTAATATCAACTCCCAGATCTTTCTCTCGTCCTGACTCCTGAAGGATTACCTCTCCCAGCTGGTACCTTGTGATCGACCTACTATGGCCGGTCTAACGCTACCTAATACCTTCCTCCTGGTTGGTGGTGTGTCCCCCGTGGCGGCAACCTTCACGTGGGAGTGAGGTGTGGGTGACCCCGGCAGGCTGTGTGCTGGCGGGTGTCTTGGGGCCCCTGGTAGGCTCGCCCTTGCCAAATTATACTGGGGGAAGGACGAGACTTGCGCTGTTGCTACCCCATTATGTATGTCGTGCTTGGCCACCCCTCTATTCAACTTGGACTGGTCGGTAGAGAGAAGGCCTATACAGAGTCGGCGTTCGACCGGTCTTTACAGTGTCGGCGTTCCACCGGCCTATACAGAGTCGGGGTTCGACCCCCGATGGCCCAAGTGGATTTGCACTGTTCCTTAACCTCTGTCCTTATATTCCAGCTCCTTGTCCTCATATTCCTTCCATGTGCTATATACTCACACTGGCATAGCGCTCTCTCCTGACAATTACCTTATGTTTTCATCTGGAAGTTGAGTGTGTCCAGCAGCAGCTGCGACTCATTGGCCGCCACACGCGTCTCTGGTATGAGGACAGGGTGTAAACACCAGTTCAATGGACGATGAATCAGTTGAAGAGTGTGACTACTATTGTTCTGACCGGGGTCATGCGGGCTTCAGAGGGCGAATATTCCAATTGGTTCTTGTCTAATGTTTACCCTTAGACGCGAGTCTGCTTGGCTCCATACACAGGCGACGAGTCACAATAACGTGGCTGAAGTATGTTGACCAGACCACACACTAGAAGGCAAAGAGACGACGACGTTTCGGTCTGTCCTGGCCAATTCTCAAGTCGAAACGTCGTCGTCCCTTCACTTTCTAGCGTGTGGTCTGGTCAACATGGTTCCATACACCTCCCGTGTTACCCCGGGTTGGCCTCAAGCTCTCGTACCTACCCTTGCTGGGCTTCTAGGAGTGTCTGAGGCTGAGGGGAGGGGCGAGGGACGCCAATGTTAACACTTAAACTGCATTTCGTTTTCATCTTCAACCTCTAAAGCTCGTGTGATGAATGACTGGGCACCAGTCTACTGAGGCCCTTGGGGACAAACTCGGTGAGCTTTGTCGGATTACAGAGCATAGTCTCCTCCGGTTCTTTCTTTTAAGGGGGAACAAGTTGGGATTCTAATTCTGCATCTTGAGATGCAGATGTAAGAGATCAAGAGGCTGGGGATAGAACACTTCAGCATTTAGGAAGCTTGGTGTCTCTCTCACTGGCCCGCAATACACTTCACATCCATACTCAGAATTCATACTCATCCAGACTCACAGTTTGTGAGTGTGTGAGTGCCGCCCCGCCGGCCCCCCCCATCCCCCCCCACTAACAGTTTATGAGTGTGTGAGGGCGTACAGAGGCGACTGTGCCAGGGCGCCGCACCTGCCTCACTATATATTTGATCAGTCAATAAATCTTGCGTGTAAGAGTGTATTTACTAAAGATTTTGTGCTTAGGTGTTTGTAGACAAGACTGTAGGCACGTGACTGGTCCCAGAGCTGAGGAGGGGACACAAGACTTGTCCTAGATCAGAGGAGACACAAGACTTGTCCTAGATCAGAGGAGAGACAAGACTTGTCCTAGATCAGAGGAGACACAAGACTTGTCCTAGATCAGAGGAGACACAAGACTTGTCCTAGAACAGAGGAGAGACAAGACTTGTCCTAGAACAGAGAAGGAGACACAGGTACAGCCAGGGGGAAGGGGGTGAGAGAGCTCAGCCACACAGAGTTACAGTCAACAGTAAAGAGAGGACAGGTGATAAAATGGTTAAAGATAATAAGGGCAATTGCCAGAGAAGAAGAAGAATATGAAATATTCAAAATGTTGAGCGTAAAGGGCCAGAGGACTCTGGCGGAGGCTAGATGATAGGCTGTGAGGAAACACCTCTTGAGTGTTGAGTGAAAAACCCGTGAGCAAGAGGAAGCAACCACAAGGGGAATTAGTAGTCTGCCACCATCCGTTGTTGTGTATGTAGATATAACAAGGGTACAAAGGAATAAGGTGTCATGGCGCTGGACCGCCGATAGGTGTATCCTGATGAGGACTGTGAATAATGTCAACAAACGTCTGTGTCAAGTTCTGGCCGGAATGCTGCTAATAATTGCCTTATTAAATATCAAAATACTGCACCTACCAAATAACCACTGTAATCGAGTCCTATGTTTTTATATAAATAAAATATTTATTACTATTACTATTATTATTATTATTATATTTGTAAAGAAGCAGCAAGGCGGCTGTAGTGACGGGAAACAAAACCCGTAAATGTAACCATAGTTTTAAAAGCAAAAGATATGTTACGAGAGAAGTGACCACACTGGACGAGCGACACCTGGAGGGGCGAGATGCAACACTTGAAGCCCGATGCCCTCACCGAGTGAATCCTGGTCCTTCTGCAGTGGTAACACTTGCGACCTGGCCGTGACGCAGTGACGCAGTGCTCCTTGAACCAGTGGGTCGGTTATGTTGCTGGCCGCAGCGGTTAGCCTGCTTGCGATTCATGAGGTGGACAGGAGGTCCTGCGCACAGTGCGCGAGGAGTGTCAAGCGCGCGCATCCTGCTCCACAACCTACCTGTTGTTGTTTTAGATTCAGCTACTCAGAACATAAGTTCCAAGTAGCACGGACTATGGTGAGCCCGTAGTGGACTTACCTGGCACAGGAGCGGTGCTGTGTATGTGTACAACCTACCCTTGTCCATGCCTCATATATCAACTCATTCTCTCGATTTGCCTCTTCGTAAAAAATACAATTGTTTTTTCTCTAACTAGAAAACGTACGACTCCAAGCAGCAACCAAACCTATCGAGACCGAAGCTTAGAAAACGTCAACTATAATTTATACTAATTATATAAAAGCCACTATAGCGTAATAGTGGCTTTAGGCATCGTATGTACGAGCTCTTATCTATAAATCCATCAACTTTTGTATCTCACCTTGTATATATGTACTTTACCTGAATCAATATTTGTATTTGTATGTCGTATTTTTTAACGGATTGATCAATTCCGTTACAAATGCGACGTATTAGACGAGAGGGCGGCGGTCAGTCGGTTTCACTATCGGGTCCAGCAACCAGGAGGCCTGGTCGACGACCGGGCCGCGGGGACGCTGAGCCCCGGAAGCACCTCAAGGTAACCTCAAGGTAACCTCAAGGTAGTTCCCAGGAAGAGTTCATTCAGGTAGGTGACGGAGGGGCGGCAGGCGGGCCCCTGCTAAGGCCCCTCCACACACTGTACTTTACAAATATTTTTATCTTTTAAAAACCATTTACATCGGCATTTAAGATAATTTGACATTTGAAAATTCTGTTGGAAATGAGGACGAGATTACGGCGTTATCGGTACGATGGTGAGGAGCCAGCGGCGGTAATCTGTGATAAGGACCGCGGGTCAAGTGTTCTGCGTTCCTAAGACGCTATAGTCAGCCTCGTCGCCGGCACTTCCCGCCCTCCTAACATGAGAGGGATGTTGTTATAGATTCAGCTACTCGGAACAACTTCCAAGTAGCACGGGCTAAGGTGAGCCCGTAACTTACCTGGCACAGGAGCGGAGCAAGTAGCACGGGCTATGGTGAGCCCGTAGTGGACTTACCTGGCACAGGAGCGGTGCTCGGACTATGATGAGTGGGATTCTACAGCGGCCGCTATAGTTTTCTTTGCACTAAACTTTATTACGACTTTGCACTCGAGGAACAGATGCATAAGGTGAAAGGAAATGCTGCCCGAACACTTCTGTCCTGACGCGGGAATTGACCTCCGCGATTATCATTCAAATTCAAATAAGTTTATTGAGGTATAAATACAGACAAAGGGATGAGGCAGCTCAAGCTATTCACACCTCGTTCAGTACAACGTGTTCATACATATATATAGACACACATATCACAATCAGCATTTTACGCGAATTTCTGAGTGATAAATATATACATTTTATGCCGCGATCATCGGTTGTGATCAGACGACTTAATGCACACGTGTGTGTGTGTGTGTGTATGAACTCACCTAGTTGTGCTTGCGGGGGTTGAGCTCTGGCTCTTTGGTCCCGCCTCTCAACTGTCAATCAACAGGTGTACAGATTCCCGAGCCTATTGGGCTCTATCATATCTACACTTGACACTGTGTATGGAATCAGCCTCCATAAGCATCCACACACACACACACACACACACAGCCTGTGTATGTGTGTGTGTGTTTGAGAGAAATATATGTAGTAGATATAACAGGGAAAATAGATTGGTTAGAAAGGCGGGGTCCAAGAGCTAGTAGCTCGATTCTGTAGGCACAAATAGTAAATACACATATCCCCAGGCAGGGAGGAGAACACGGCTCCTTGCTCACGTGTCCTCGCCTAGTTGTGCTTGGAAGGTTGGGCTCTAGCTCCTGTCGGTGGTTTAATAGCGACTCACAAGTCTCCAAATTCTCGTGTCACCCACTTTTGAAACCAATAACCGCATGGTTTCTATTATCCTTCAGAAAATATTAAAGGTCACATTATGAGATCGAACTTGCTTTCCTGGACTTCCATGAGGCACGGGTTCGAGCCCATTAAGTGGTTATCTTAATCATCTTGAGATGATTTCGGGGCTTTTTAGTGTCCCCGCGGCCCGGTCCTCGACCAGGCCTCCACCCCCAGGAAGCAGCCCGTGACAACTAACACCCAGGTACCTATTTTACTGCTAGGTAACAGGGGTGAAAGAAACTCTGCCCATTGGTTCTCGCCGGCGCCCGGGATCGAACCCGGGACCACAGGATCACAAGTCCAGCGTGCTGTCCGCTCGGCCGACCGGCTCCCCAATATTTTGTGGTCCCAATATTTTATCGCGAATTTCACGGTTTTGCGAGTTTATTGTGCTATTGTACTTACCTAAATGAGCTTGTGTGGGCGGGAGGGGGGGAGTGGTGGGCGGAGGGGGGTGGGGGCGTAGACACGGGGAAAGGCACCAATTGTACGAGACTTGCGCCGATTGTATTCAAGTTGATAAAAACACCTCCTAACAATAAACTAAATTGTTGGCGCTGGCAAAGTACAGCGGTTGGCTCCAGGTGCCAAGACAACAACAATGGCTGGCCGGGTTATTTTCACAGTGCCCCACACACTTGCGTTACTCAACCTCACCTCTGTCATATTAGCGTCCACCAGGTCCGGGACACCGCCTCACACACATTGTAATGATTATATTTATTTAAACGTTACTTTTTGCCTGTCTTGCGCGTACGTGTGTGTGTGTGTGTTCATACCTAGATGGGCTGCAAGGGTTGAGCTTCAGCTCCCGGGCAAGCTTTTACGCCTGTGGTCAAAGGATGGAGTTGGTTACTTGTCCCTCGAGTTCTGTTGTTCTTAGTTTTGAATTCATGTATGGAGTTAGCCTTCACTACCTCTCCCTCCATATGTGGAGTCAGCCTCCACACTCTCGTCCTGCCCCACACCCGTGGTGCAGGACGCTCTGAGTGACTCCTTGTTCAAGGTACTGAATGCCGTCCTCACATAAGGCACCACCGCTGATGTTATCATGTTGACGTGCGTCTCAGGCCGCGCTAGTACAGTCTAAGACCTGAGCACAATTTCACCACTCTTAAGTCATCATTACTCTTTCAGTAAACATAACTCAACCTAACCCATCCCATCCCATGCCAACCCAACCTAACCAAAATATGTTGTTATAGATTCAGCTACTCGGCACAAGTTCCAAGCAGCACGGCCTATGGCGAGCCCGTAACTTACCTGGCACAGGAGCGGGGCAAGTAGCACGGGCTATGGTGAGCCTCCCCAAAATATGAGATCAAATTTTGTTTCATATCTGGCTGGAAGGGGTACCCGGGTCTCTTCCCCCCCTCCCGTCTTTATGCCCTCTTCCCTCCCACAAACCCCCCGAACAACTCTATGGGAAACACAACAAATATTTCAGACCTGACTTCATGAAAATCGCATGGGGGAGGAGCGGTGTCTATAAATGCCGATATTTTCAAAGCCATCACTGACTGACATGTGACACTCCCCTACTCAAAATAATTTATCTTGGAAATATGAGTAAGACGAGCCCAAACGTTTAACCTCCAACCTTGAACAAACAGACATCCTGTTAAACAGATATAAATATACGCAAGGGTGTGACCTGATGACGTCACAATGAAATTATTTTCCTTGAAAATGTGTAGAATCACGAAAGTGATCAGATTAATCCTGTGTTGATTCTTCCATATGTACATACAAATATCAATAGTCTTTTTTATATATTACAAGTGTCTCAAGAAGCAGACCACAACAGTCTCTATAAAAAGGTAATTTACATCTGCGGTGACCCATTTACTCGGTTACTAAGTGTGTCCACTCACAAGATGTGTGGCGCTGCCCAATAAACTCGCCCCTCGGGGCAAAATTTAATCAATTTAAATTTAATCCTGCTCCACACCCACCCAACTGGGCGGCAGCTTTACAGTCACGTGCAGGCGGCACCTACAGTAAAGCAAACTTTGGATACTTGGCTACAATTTCTGGTAGTACGTCATTATGAATGATGTACTCACACATTTCTTGAACACCAATGAAGTACTCACACATTTCTTGAAAACCAATGAAATACTGACCCATTTCTTGAACAGCAATGATAGTGTTATCTCAGAACTCGGCGATTTTTTCACTTTCGGTTACAGTGACGAAAGTGACGTATGTGAATAGATCTGCTGGCAGTGTTTACAGTGACGTCTTCAAGAGCAGGTGGTGCACACTCCCAGAGGTACTTTTACCCGAGCCTAGGGGGTAGTAGCGTCTAGAATGCTAACCTTATTGGAAGATCTATAGATGTGCGGGTTTTCATAATAAAAATATTGATTAATAGGGATAACTTGTGTCAATTTCACTTTGACTCAGTTTTATTAGATTTTATCCAGAGTAAATCACTATTTATTTTTAATGTTGTTATCTGCATCTTCAACACACGTGTGTATCTGTATTCTGGCTTCACAATGGTGTGTGTGTGAGAGAGAGATCCCTCTCTCTCACACTCTCTCTCACTCTCTCTCACTTAAGAGAGAGTGAGAGAGAGTGAGAGAGAGTGTGAGAGAGTGTGAGTGTGTGAGAGTGTGTGAGAGTGTGTGAGAGTGTGTGAGAGTGTGTGAGAGTGTGTGTGTGTGAGAGTGTGTGTGTGTGTGTGTGTGTGTGTGTGTGACAGTGACAGTGAATTAGCCATAGGAAGAATCACAAACAGTGTTTAGTTTAGTTCATTCACTATGCACCCTATACCCATCCTATAGGCCTTAGTGGACCCCCCATACCTATCCTATGAGCGGTAGTAGAAAAGGTTAGTGGTACATAGCGAAGTCAGGAACTAAACCTCCAAAATTCATTTAGCTACGCAAGTTGCAGTCTTGATAAGCTAGTTGCACAAGTTTAATGTATATTTTATTATATCAACAATGGCACAAAGAGAGAGAGAGGGGATGGTAATGAAGCAGAGCTTAGCTGTGAGTAGTGTGTTCCTCGGGCCCTCACGCGCGCTCACCCGCCATCATTGACATTCCCAGCAACCTGCGGCTGGGTAGTGTGGCCAGCATTCCTGGCCCTCATTATCAATACTCTTTATCCACTCATTATTCTTCACGTGTAGTATTCTGTACTTTGTATTTTTCTTGATGTTTTGTGTATTGTTTTATTTATAAAGGTGCCCAGGGATAGAGGTATCAGTAGTACACATTTACGCACACATGTAGATATGATGTGTTCCATGAAATTATGCCACGTGTAAAGCATGCAAGCTCTCTTAACATGCGAGTTAATTGTGCAATAACATTTGTGAATTCCTCAGTTTGCTTTCAGTGTGAAATTAATTCTGTGCACGTATAAGCACCTCATACCTTAAACCTACCTTACTGCGCTGTGGTATGGCGACTTGTAGCCAGCTAATGCGTGGTCTTGTCTCTCCCTCTACCCCCCTGTGGGTGTGTTCCTGCCTCGCATGACCCCTCACCTCACCTGGCATGCCCTCCTTCGCTTGTATAGTGATGCCTCGTCCTCAATACACACATCTGACGAAGAAGAGGAGCCTGGCGGAGATGATTACACGTCGTGGGATGACACTATATGTTCCAACCGCTCTGCCTACTTCAAGATGTATTAGTAAGTGGTGACCTGTCTTTAGCGCTGACATCTATGTTCTTTCATCTAACACTAAATCATGATAGAAACATCACCTTAACCATTTTATACACACACACGAGGTATTTTGTTTTGTTGTTTTGAAGATTCAGTTACCGGGAACACAAAGTTGCAAGTAGCACGGGCTATGGTGAGCCCATAGTGGACTTAAATGGCACAGGAGCGGGGCTGTAACGGCATACACATATACGTCATCTTAAGGCACGCGGCTGGTGTGGGATGTACCCTACTCAGCTGCCTTGCTGGTGATGGGAGTATGATACTAATGCAGTTGTGCTAATGTGTATTCTCTAGCACCATCTTATTGCTTAATTGTAAGCAAATCAAATGAGCCGTGTACAGTAAGACATGCGGGCTAGAGAGAGCCAACACTGGCCTGGGCTAGAGAGAGCCAACACTGGCCTGGGCTAGAGAGAGCCAACACTGGCCTGGGCTAGAGAGAGCCACCACTGGCCTGGGCTAGAGAGAGCCAACACTGTCCTGGGCTAGAGAGAGCCAACACTGGCCTGGGCTAGAGAGAGCCAACACTGGCCTGGGCTAGAGAGAGCCAACACTGGCCTGGGCTAGAGAGAGCCAACACTGGCCTGGGCTAGAGAGAGCCACCACTGGCCTGGGCTAGAGAGAGCCAACACTGTCCTGGGCTAGAGAGAGCCAACACTGGCCTGGGCTAGAGAGAGCCAACACTGGCCTGGGCTAGAGAGAGCCAACACTGGCCTGGGCTAGAGAGAGCCAACACTGGCCTGGGCTAGAGAGAGCCAACACTGGCCTGGGCTAGAGAGAGCCACCACTGGCCTGGGCTAGAGAGAGCCAACACTGTCCTGGGCTAGAGAGAGCCAACACTGGCCTGGGCTAGAGAGAGCCAACACTGGCCTGGGCTAGAGAGAGCCAACACTGGCCTGGGCTAGAGAGAGCCAACACTGGCCTGGGCTAGAGAGAGCCACCACTGGCCTGGGCTAGAGAGAGCCAACACTGTCCTGGGCTAGAGAGAGCCAACACTGGCCTGGGCTAGAGAGAGCCAACACTGGCCTGGGCTAGAGAGAGCCAACACTGGCCTGGGCTAGAGAGAGCCAACACTGGCCTGGGCTAGAGAGAGCCACCACTGGCCTGGGCTAGAGAGAGCCAACACTGTCCTGGGCTAGAGAGAGCCAACACTGGCCTGGGCTAGAGAGAGCCAACACTGGCCTGGGCTAGAGAGAGCCAACACTGGCCTGGGCTAGAGAGAGCCAACACTGGCCTGGGCTAGAGAGAGCCAACACTGGCCTGGGTTACAGTCTAGTGGGATAAGTGACTCATGGCTCCTGCTCCTCATCTCTTCTCTCAACCTTTAATCAATGCTGGTCTTGTTACCAGTCCTGTATTTGACTTTTTCCCCTCACTTGTGCCCTTTAATCTTTCTACTTTCATTTGTATTTCTTACTTGCTTGTGCTTGTTGTTAGTGATCTTCATTCTTATTACTTTTTTGTTCAACACTGTGTTTCTTACTCTGGGCGAGGAGCAGCCGAGTCACTTCATGTCACATCACAGTCAGATACATATGCAGAATTCTCTTAACACATATTTAAGGTGCTTCTTTTACAATGTTAATGCCTCAAGATTTTAAGAAATACCTCGCACAAGAGGATGCAGGAGGTCGCTCCGTCAAGAATAAGGAGCTTCAAAGGGTACACTGTAGAGGCATGTATTTGCATGCTTAGTGCTGGGTGTGTATAAACAAGAGGATGGATTCTCTTGGTAAAATATACACACACAGTAGAGAACCAAAAGGCAGTCTTGAGCGAAGCATAGTATGCCAAGAGGATGTTTAGGGACCCATGTATCCGGTGTGTAAGAAGTACCATTAACTACAGAATACAGAGGACCTCAGATCCTGTTCCCCTGCCTTCGTCCCTCCGACACCAATGCACAATACAATGAAACATGATATTTAGCGCTTGATGAATATAAAATAAGTTTTATCCTGCACACACCTGATCGTTGTAGAATTGAATTCCTTCTGTTTACTTTTATCAAGCGTCTTTTGAGTTAAAAATAGTTTTGTATTAAACATTAAGTGGCTGTCAGTTTTATTGATAAAATATATAAAATAGGTCTGTCAGGTCTCAAGATTTTATCAAGAGACATTATTTTTCTATATGTTGAGCATATGAATGGCTAGAAGCGACTGCCGTTGAAGTGTCTTGTATCAAGTAGGAGTTATGCCAGTTCTGAATAGTTATATCAATTGATTATTCCAGCTCGCAGCGAGGCATCATAGGCGGTAACCGCGAGGAGAGCAAGTCTAAGGCCTTACAACCCTCGTCTCACAACTCTCTCTCATCACTCATACAAGAAAAAATGGGGGTAAGTGCAATGGTGTTGCTTGCAGATTCAACATTTTCTAGAAGATTACTAGTAAATATTCTTAAGAAGTTTTTATCTTATTTATGGTAATTACAAACTACTAATATTACTGATTCATATATAATAATAATAATAATAATAATAATAATAATAATAATAATAATAATAATAATTAATAGTAATGTTTATTCAGGCAAAAGTACATACATTCAAAATGAGTTACAAACAGAATTTTGGATTTCTAGATAGAGCTAGTACATACTATGCCTAAAGGCACTAATATACACAGCATTTCGGACAAAATGTATTACTGTATAGGTTCAGTGCTGTATTTAATTTCTTAAATCACAGAACCTTAACTTTCATGGATGGATGAACATTCAATCCCTGGGATTGTTAAGTTAGCTGTAAGTTTCAGGGACCTTCAGGAATTTACAGATTTAACCTGAAGGTTGAACCTGTAAATATGTAAATGGGGGGACCTCTGACAAGCCGCCAACTTCCTATCCTCGTCGAGGCCACTAGAGTGTTAGTGGCTCTCATGTAAATTTAGGTAAATGGAAGCACCTTGAGCCAATACTATTTGCTGATGATAAAACCTTAATTTTTTCACACTCTAACCCAGTTATCCCTACTGACTCAGTAAATACCCAACTCAAAAAAGTCCATATGTGACTGACTACTAACAAACTCACCTTTAACACTGAAAAAACATATTACATGTTACAATATTTGGAAATAAAGTAGTTAATCTAACAGAGCTAGGAATAAGTAACACCCAGATTGAGAGAATAAGATACCGTAAATTACTTGGCATACACATAGACAATTTATTGAACATTACTTGTAATGTAGTGTAATTGCCATATAGTAAAAAATTATTGAAAACTCTATGTACGCTCTATAAAATCCACTACTATGTACATCACTCAGATGACGCTATATTATTCACTCATTTATCCATATTTCGCCAACAATATTTGTGTATGGGGATTTTTGACTGAAAACTACTTCAAGCATATAATTATTCAACATAAATCAGCAATTTGAATAATAACAAACAGCATGCAACAACTTTACTTAAATTATAAAACATGCAAAATAAAAATTTTGGTGGTCACTCTCTATTACTCCCTTATCTATCCATATCTCAACTATGGTATTTGTGCTTGGGGCTCTACTACCCAAAATCACTTACGTCCTCTAATTACTCAACACAAAGCTGCTATTAGGACAATATCCAATTCTGGCCCCAGACATCACTCGGTACCCCTACTCAAATCTCTGAATATGTTAGACATTAAGTCACTGCACATTCTCTCATGTGTATTATACATATATAAAACGCTAAACTATAATGCCAATCCTGATCTCAAAAGCTTCATAGAAGGTTGTAACAGAACCCATGAGCACCACACCAGAAATAAATACAGTTTTGATATTCCTAGAGTACGACTTAATCAAACTAGAAATGCTCTACAAATCAAGGGGCCCAGAATGTGGAATGACCTTCCCAACCATGTTAAAGACTGTACCTCTCTCAACCAGTTTAAGTTAAAAATGAAGCAATACCTAATAAATTCCCTGTAACCTACCTTACCCTTCTATTGTCAACCAATGTCTGTTTTTCTTTAAAGAGCGCTGTTTGTCGACATAATTGTATTTGTGTTGCTTTTTCATCTATGTTTTCATTTCTTGTTTTCATTCTACTCATTATGCTCAATTAGTATTAAGCTTGTCATTTAAGTTTATCATGCCCGAAACGCTTTGCGTAATAGAGGCTTTAGGCATTGTATGTACTAGCTCTACCTATAAGTCAACCAATCTTTGTAAAAATTTATTGTATGTATGTACCTTACCTAAATAAAAATTATTATTATTATTATTATTATAAAAAGCTCAAAAAAGCTCAAGTCACTCTCCAGTTTACTGTCTTCAAGACTACATTGCAATACTAATCCTGACTTGAAACACTTCATAGAGGGCTGTAACAGAACCCCCAACTCCCTAAACCCCTCCTTACCCATAAACCACAATATGGTATAGTTATACAACCTGCAGATTCCGCTGACTACAGGAAGTCTGGAGGCATCTACTGAAGCCAGTTCAACTTTCACATATAACCCCCTATGCACTCTGTTTTAAGTAAAGTTCTTCATCAACATACTTAACCTACACCAGAGTGCATGGGGTTTATATGTAAAACTTGGACTGGCTTCAAAAGAAGCCTCCAGACTTTCTGTGCATTCAATAAAATTCCAGGTTGTATAACTTATACCATGTTATTGTACAGGGGTAAGGTGCACTGCCGGGAGTACCTTCATCACTGGTTCGAGTTACCTCATTACTCCAGTTGATTTTCTCATATATATATATATATATATATATATATATATATATATATATATATATATATATATATATATATATATATATATATCACATTAGTGAGATTTCTATGTGAATTAATATTATTATTATTATTATTATTATTATTATTATTATTATTATTATTATTATTATTATTATTATTATTATTATTATTATTATTGGGAAAATCCATAGGAGCCGTGATGAGATTTAAACTTATGTGCTGGGTGTTTCCAGGCACATGCTCTAGACAACTAAACCATGCCATGGTCAAAGGATTGCAACTTGGGTACTACTGCACCCATGAGGATTCCTTGAGGCTTCCACTGAAGCCGAACCAGGGTTTCCCACAATCCCCCCATGCGCTCTTGACTCTGTCATCTAGGAATGTTCTTCCTCTGATGCTCCTCTTTCAATACGGAGAGAGTAATCACACTAACATGACTGCATCAATGAGAAATCTGCAGGACACCCAGCAGTTATGTGCTGGGTTTTCCCAGACTCACACTCTAGATGACTAGACCACAGCATGGTTGAAAAGGATGGCAACTACTACTTCTGCATGGGGGGATTGTGCGATGCCCTGGTTTGGCTTCAGTGGAAGCCTCAAGGAATTCTCGTGGGTGCAGTAATATTCCAGGTTGCAATCCTGTTGACCATGTCGTGGTCTAGTTGTCTAGAGCGTTAGCCTGGGAACATCCACCGCATTGGTCCAAATCCTCATCACAGCTCGTACGGATTTTCTCATTGATGCAATGACATTAGTGTGATTACTCTCTCTGTTTAATATTATTATTATTATTATTATTATTATTATTATTATTATTATTGTTATTATTATTTTTATTATAATAATGTTTCGGCTTCAGTGAGCAGGCAGTTCCATGAATTTATAACCCTTCAGGCAAAAAAAGCATCACCAATATTTTGTCCTGCGTTGTGGCTTGTTAAGCTTGAAAGCCAATGGTCTAAAATAAAGTACCCTGTAGTTCACACTAAGTATTAATTATCACTGAAAATAATTCATAATTCATCGTGTCAGGAACAGGCAGTCAGTACAGTATATATTATATACAGTATACATAATAGGCTTATATCGAGGTCCACCCAAGGTCGAATTACTGACCCTTCCCAGGAAGCAACCCTACAAGAAGTTAACTACTGGGTACCTATTTACTGCTAGGTTTACAGGGACATTAGGTGATAGGAAACACAACCAGTCATTTCTGTCCCACCCAGGATTCCTGATTGTGTGTTGAGTGTGTGAACTTGACTGCATTACTGGGACCCTATTATCATATTTCATGTGATTTCATTGTGCAAACCTAATGTACCGAGTGGTTCAAAGGACTTAACTTTAACAGTGATTAGATGATTATTGCATAAATGATTGTTTCTGTTCTGCTGACAACAGAAACCAAATACACCAGCCACAAAGACCCGGGCAGAGATTGGACTGATGGTGCTTGTTGTGTTGTTATTCGTCACCATTGTACTTGGCATCTCCCTCACCACATACTTTTACAATCTTCACTTACTTGAGGTAAGAAACCTTGCATTATTTATTTATTACAATATTTAAATTGTTAATGAAATTGTACAAAAATGTTGTTTGTAAATAAATTTGTCAATACTGCATAGTATAACAATTTCGTAAACACAATTCATAGATTTGTGTTGTCTCATACTTGTGTATTCTCCATCTCTGCAGCTCTCTATATTTAACTGCATCAAGTTCTATGAATCTCCAAGGATTCTGGAAATTTATAATGCAGAATGGAAGCCTCTCACTACAGTACATCTAGGGAGCAGCCTCCCACCAAACTCAATACCTGAGGACTGCACAAATTATCTCCATTACCTCAAAAGGCACAATTACACTATGCCACACAAAAGACCAGATGATGATGATTATGAGTAAGTAAATTTTGTACTGTGTACATATGTTGGTGAAATATGTTGTACACACTTTGTACACCACAAAGTGTGAGACTGAATATCTGGCTTAGCTCCACACATGCAGAATTAGCTGCACTACAACTTGCCACTAATGCACTGAAGAACAGTGGAGGAGTAATTTTCTGTGATTCAAAGTCAGCTCTTCAGGCCCCTAAAAACCCAACATGCAAAATAGATACTAGGAATGTTGTAACATCCATTATAAACATTATTAATGCAAAGAGCAAGAGTTTCAGTCTCATTTCTATGGCTACCATCTCACATAGGTATTGTCCAGCATGATGACACAGATATGGAAGCTAAAACTGCATGTGATAAGCCTTAAAGTGAGTTGGATATGGGCATTCCAATCTCTGCTGTAAAAGCTGCAATATTTCAGGAAATTAGGGAAGACAGAAAAGCAGTTACTGACACACACAAAGGCCAGAAAGCAAGACTATAAAAAGCTATGACATGTTTAGAACCGAGAATTATGTGTACGGGGAGAGTAAAACATCCACTAGACAGTGTGACATTGTAATTGCCAGAATTAGGCTGGGATATCAATATCTATGGCGGATGGCTGCAGATAATGAATCCCCCAATAGTGAACATTCCAATTGTAAACTATGTGAATAAGAGCTGGGACATACTTTCCAACACTATATCTGTGATTGCCCTGTTATAAGTGACTTTAGACCAAATGGTATGAGGTACTTTGAGCTCTGTAATTACTTCCTACACTCAGGAATATTGGAAGATATTTTTGTGTTGTACCCAGATTTTGCTAGTGGAGGCTATTTCATGTTCTCTCCTGATTTTTAGTTAGAGCTGATTTGTTCTTGTATTGAGGCCAATAATTTCTTCCCTGATTCCATGTATGACTAACCATCCTGTGAGATGGAAATATTAGATGAACTTGTAGCTAGTTTTTTATCTAGACTGTTTAATCTTTCATACATAATAGGGTAACAGCACATTGCTGTGTATACCTAAGCTTGTTATTAAAAAAAAGTGATCTACATGTAACATAAATGTTTTTCCTTGCAGGGATATGGTATGTTTAGACTGGACTGGGTTGGCTCAGTTACAGCTCCGCAAATTGTATGCCCAAGGTGATGTTCAGTGCTACTCAGTGTGGTGGGGAGCAGCAAATGAAGAATTTAAACTTAGAGATTGTTTGAAAGCAGACAAAGAGCATGGAGTATGGTGGGGGGGTGGGGAAATGAGTGAGGGTGGATTCCCGGTCACAAACGCAAATATTGCACCTGAAAGAATGGTCACCGGCAAACTTGGAAGAGATTCTTGGGGTCAACTTTTACGACATACGTGGCTTTCTGATCGGGCTTCTCTTCTAACCCTACCAGAGAGTTTCAGTGGACAAGTCTCCATTAATTATGAGAATGATGGGCAAGTATGTTTAGAAACTGGACCATACCCATCACTGATAGCTCCATTACCAACAATGGAATACCATCTCTGCACAGCTCCCAATGTGACTTCTCTTATATATTTCATGCACCAAGAAGCAGTTAACAAAAGAAAAATTGTTGTTGAAGCTTCCTCTAGTCTTGTCACACACAAATCTTATGTGGAAGAAAATCAAAATACAGAAGCACCGCTAGGTCATCCAAAGGCTGTTGGACATATGAATGTTTCACGGAAGCCACGTAAAATATTAAAAGAAATCTTCAAAAAAGAGGTAAAAGATCGTGTCCAAGAAAGACTTGAGCACCCTGTTTGGGTGCCATGGATGCCCCCTGATAGACCGCAGCTCACACAAGAGGCAGTAATAGAATACGTAGAAAGTATTCTCAGTAAAAAATATGGACTTCAGGGGCATGTATTACTTCCACCTTCCTGGCAGGGTGAGCCTGGTGAACTAGAATTTGACCCAGATAGATTTCCTGATCCAGCATTATTGGCACAGACACTGAAAGATAAAGGCTTTCATCTGGCGCTCACTATTCACCCTTTTGTTAGTGTTGGGGCTTCAGCGTTCAATAGTGGGACTAGGGAAAATCTCTGGGTGAGACAGAAAAACTCCTCGCTACCTGCACTGACTAATTATGATGAGAGTCATCCTTCAGTGGTTACAGATTTTAGTAACCCGAGAGGAACCAAGTGGTTTACATCTCGCTTGCAACACCTGCAAAAATCGTACAAAATTGATCGTTTCCATTTACAGCCAGCAGATGCTCATGCTCTACCTGTATTTCATGAATATCACATGCCCCTCCCAGGGCCTGATTCAATATTAGTATATTTTATGGCTTCTGTAAGTGCTGTATCACCACCTGTGAGCACTGAAGGGACAGTCACTACACCGATGCCTCCAACCTTCCTGACACTTGGTACAGCAGATGGATCCTGGAGAGGTCTTGGAACACTGGTGCCACGTGTTTTAACCCTGGCTATGTTAGGGTATTCCTTGGTTGATGTCGGACCCATTGGTGGCATAGCTAGACATGGACATGTTCCTGAGCGAGAACTCTATATACGATGGTTGCAAGTTGCAACATTTCTACCAGCTATGCAGGTTAGTACTGATCATTTTTTCCTCACAATCCTGTGTTTGTCTTATGTTGCATATAATTTATTGCATAGTGATTATGAAGCCCTTTTTTGCAATATCCCTTGCTCATTATTCAATAATTTGTTATCCAAATATAATGCTAAATTATCTGTGAATAACTCATTAGATCTATGGTTGAACAGTCTTCTCATATTACCAGTTGAAGTGAATTTCTGCCTTGCAATTCTTCACCAGATTTCCCTTTATATTTTAATAATAATGCATGTCATAATTTATACTTTATCTTTAATTTCATGTATGATGTATGTTGAATTGAGCATTTCTAAATACAGTGTATCTAATTGAAAATGAAATAAGTTTATTGAGGCATAAATACACACAAAGGGATGAGGTAGCTCAAGGTAGTCTCACCCCATTCAGTACAACATGTTCATATATATATATATATATATATATATATATATATATATATATATATATATATATATATATATATATATATATATATATATATATATATAAATACACATCACAAACAATAAGCATATTACCGAACATCTGAGTGATAAACATATACATGCCTTCCTCTACACATGCAGTATGTTACCAGACGTACACACAAATACTTGTATGACTAGTAACACAGACAATTTACAATAGACATTCAGACAATTCAACAATCTTGGTGTATATCTAAGGCTTTTATATTTCAGCTGTCTTTCCTTGAAGCACTCATTTGCATAGTGACCCATCTTTTCATTCACTTGATTTTATGTTAATAAACCAATACTTTCCCTTGAATAACCTATATTTTCTAACACATCACACTCTAGTCTCTACTTCATTTAAACCAGATACGTATTTATGTACAGTATTTCTATACAAGAAGGTACATTGGGTTGAGAAAGTACATATATTGGGGGTTTGAGTGTAACATTCTTGCAAAGCCACTAACACACGCACACAGTATTTTGGGCAGGTCCTTAAGCTATACATGTACAATAAAGGTAATAAAATAATAATAATAACTTCATTATCATAATGTAGTTATTATTATTATTCATAATACTGTATCTACATTACAAATTGATGAAATACTGTAGATAATAATGATGATGTTGAATATCTAAAGTACTAACATGGGTGAGTGGGTAGCACAAGATGGGAAACTATGAGGATGACATTACGTAATTTTTGGTTATACTTTTGAATAAGGCATAGGTTGGACAATTTTTTAATTCATTAGGCAGTGAGTTCCTACTGAATTAAAAAAATTGTTCAACCTATGCTTTATTTAGAAGTAAAACCAAAATGTACCTAATTTCATCCTCATAGTTTCCTACCTTGTGCTTCAAACTCACACTGTATCGTGTACTACCCACTTCCCCAATATTAGTTCTTAAGACATATATCTTCACCAGTGTAATCACCTCTGTCAATTTATATTGAAATGAAATATATTCTTCACAAAGATTATAAATATTGTACTGTATTTCCACTTACTTACCATATTTTTGTTTTTCCTTATTTCTTTTTCCTTATGTTTCCTTTACTTTCCATTTTTTTCCCTTACCACCATTGTTTTTCTGACAATCCACCTGTTTCTAACCCGCAGCTCCTGCCAGAGCCAGGTTTAAGTCAGCTATTTTATTTGAAGACAAATACTGTACATATTTTATAGGCAACATTTTGTCAATATGGCAAGTGAAAAGATTATTAATACAGACATTCCCCATCATAGAAATGAAAAAGCATATCTGTTTGTTATACCCGCATAACACATAAATTAAAATTTTATTAGTTTTTGGTTATTTAGAACAATTAAGCTAATTTGTTAAATAACCCAACAGATCAGTGTGCTGCCACATATGTACGACAAAGAAGTAGTCAATTTGGTGACTGAGTATATAGAGATAAGAAAGACCATGGTTCTTCCTCGCCTCCTTCAGAATGTTTCAGACGCTCTTGAGCTGGGAACTCCACTAATTCACCCCCTAGCACTTTTTGACCCAAATGACACTGAAGCTGCAAAGGTGCATGATGAATGGATTTTAGGGGAAGACCTACTCATTGCACCTGTTACTGAAAGAGGAAAACGAAATCGAAATATTTACCTCCCAACAGGAATCTGGAAGGATGAAATTGATGGCAATTTACGACGTGGAGGACGATGGCTCAAAGATTACAAAGTTCCTTTAACAAAAACACCACACTTTACCCTTAAGTCAGTAGAGGGTAATGCCCGATAAGCATCTAGAATGATTGTTTTTTTCAAAATGTGATCAAAATACTCGTCAAACTGTAAAGATAGTTTCCCAACTAAATTATTGACATATATTTTCTTGGTAGTCTCATGGGATTCATAAGGTGGAAATTACAGTACCTTCATTAGAGTTTAATTCATAAAAACAAGACTTGTGGTTTGCAAAATTATTGTTTAAAACAGTGGGTAAGGGGTGACATTAATGACTGATGTTTACCTGAATTTACCTGAGGGCCTTTATGTTATTGTATTCTTAAAGGGGCAATCATTTCAATATTTAAGAGCATATTAAACAAAATTCATTTAATTTCAGTTTGACAGTGTTGAATTCTTGTATTTTATTGATTAAAGATGAAATTTTATTGAGAACATGCTAAAAGTATTCTCTAACAAGACCTTGCTTTTTTGTTCAAATGTAAAAACTGTATATATTTTAACTGTACATAAAAATTCATACCAGTTTACCTTATTCATTCATTCATGTATTTGTATTACCCCCCCCCCCCATGTCTCACGTTTGTGGAGGAGAGAGGGAAAGAGCGCAACAGCCTGGAGGAACAGACCGCAACAATGTAGTGTAAGTAGGTACAGCTTAGAGAAGGGGGGGGAAAAGCTATGTATTGTTGTTGCTAACCGGTTGGAGGCATACAGCAAAACTGGACTGCACATTGAGGTGATATCTGTAAAGTAAATATGATATCTGTAAAGTAATGGCTGGTTTTTTTTTATCACTGATATCACATTTTTTATGTATGGGGCTGGAACATGTTTCTCATTAATTAAGCAAAGCCCATACATAAAGTTTTGTTGTTAATGCTTTTCTGATCTGAGAAATACAGTATGCACCAAATGTGGGAATTTTGACAAATATTTTTAATTTTTGAAGAAATTAAATAAAATTTTAAATAATTTTTTTTGGGGCAAGTCTTACCTTTTGGCTTGAGCTCTAACCCTATTATAAATACTGTTTATATTATATTATAAATATTATAAATCTAATCTTATTATAAATATTTAGCTGATTTAAAATATTCAGAATTCACTGCCAGCATGTATACTCTACATAAATATTGTATATGCATATTGTTCATGCATACTTGGCATATTCCTTATATGACTACTGTACTGCATATGCATGCATGGCATGTATACTGGGAATATTCTCTACATGAATATTGTACATGCATACTTGGCATGTATACTAAGGCTGCATATTGGGCATATATATACTATAAATGCATACTGTCCATATATACTTTAAATGCATATATATGTAAATAATTGTGTATGTATAACATGTATACATATTATGCATGTATAATACACAGGGATACTGTGCATGTATACTCTGCAAGTTCCAAGTAATGGGAACCTGAAAACATGCCACAAAGGTAACAAAAAATATATACATGAATGTTGAGTAATTAATGTGATATAGTATATAATTATTTTCTGTGTGTTGACTGCTGTCTAGTACAGTACTTAATTGTGTTGACATTGGTTACATTTCGATATGGTTGTGATTTAATATATACTTAGGTAATTGTACTTCTTTTATAAATAACATTGTTTTCCACATGTTTATTTTATGAATTACAGTGCTAGAAGTATTAAGTTTTTGTATAGTATATTTTATACATATAAATCTTCTCTGAATGCCTTTTATTCTCTTCTCTGAAGAGAATAGTACATATTCTCTTCAGGCATACATACATACATACATCTCACACACACATACATTTATGTTATATATTTGTTTAATTAGTGTCACTTGGCTCAAATATTACTGGATACACATCTGTATAAAATAAATGTAATAACTGAATATGTTGCATTCTTAAAGTTAGTGGTCAGTAAGATGGAGCTAGAATTGTAGAGAACAAATGATCATGTAGTACTGTGTAGCTGTGCAGGCAATACAGTGTGTCACCATATTTAATGTTTAAATGATAAAATGGTAACTTACACACTTGCTCATGTTGTTACTGAGACCAGAAGCAATTTGTGGATATCTGTAGCATATAATTCATTATGATATATGATGGAGTCAAGGAAGAAACTAGGCAGGGAAGCATAAAGGAACTAAGAGTATACAGTATATAAAATAACATTTAAAGACTCTGGTTGTAAATGTCAAATCAGACAAAACGATTTTCACTGACGAATTTTGTTCGCATATTAAGTAGGATTAATTCATTATGGAATTAAAAAAGTATATATTGTATGCATATATATGTACAATGCATACCGGATTAGTAATCAAATGAAGAGTTTTATGTACAGTATATGGGTTAAGTATATAAGAGAAAATATATTTGAAATTCAGTGCAAATTTGACTCAGGGTATAGGTTCATAATGGACATAAGGACCACTACCTCTAATGGCTTCGTTGAGGACAGGAAGCCGGTGGCTTGTCAAAGGTCCCCCCATTTGTCCTAATGATTTTATCAAGCTGGATTTTAAAATTCAGAAGTAGTATTAAATTATACTACAGTACTGGATAACATGTGTGGAATTATTTAGAAAATGTTTTTATACAAAATAGGTGTACATAAATTAAATGCTAAAATACTTATATAATTTTTTGAGCGATGAAATATAAGTCAGTTGAATGTGTACACTGCATTTCTCACAGATGAATATTTACTGAACAGTAGCATGTGATATTTATTGAGCATTTCTGTTACAGTTTGTAATTCAAAACAAAATTTGTGTATGAATAATTGTTCATGATTCATTTGCTGTTCATGTTCTTTACTGCTTCTCAGCCTTTTATTTGCCATTTCGTTTGTATATAAGCTATTCATGCAGTTTTTAATCTTTTCTTGTCACATCTGTTACACCAACCAAATACTGTTCTGTACCTGCCCCCATGTTACACAAACCAATATCTTATGTTCTGTACATATTTCCATGTTTCATCAACCAGTACTCTTTGTTCTCTGCTTGTTCACCTGTGTTACATCAGCTGGTACCATATTCTCTGCTTTCTGTGTTACATCAGTCAATCCCCTCTACTCTTTACTTACTCTGATGTTACATCAGCCTATACTATGTTCTTGCTCCTGTGTTAAATCAACCAGTGTTCTATGTTCTTACTTTCCTGTTACATCAGCTTGTACCATGTTCTTTACTTTTTTCCCCTGTTACATCAACCGGTGCCTAGTGTTCTTTGGTTGCTCTTTATGCCATCTCAGTCCATCTGCATCTTTGACTTCCTTGTGATAAATACAATTAAGTTACTAAGCGTACTAAAGCGAAAAAGGATTCCAACAAGTGACGACTCATTACACAAAGTGAAGCAAGACCGGATGAACAAATAGGAAACAAAAAGACTGAAGTGAAAAGTATGATACAAGAGGCCATTAACTAGGACTATACTCTGAATGCATGCGGTCCCTCGATCTTTGCCCCTCAATCAACAACAAAACTTTGAATGTTGCCATACGTATAGCTGTATTACTATCATTGCTATCACAACAGTGATATCAATGATGTCCTCTATGTGTAAGTTTGTACAAAGGAGCCAAAAAGAGAGATTCTTTCTTGTGTCAGTTAATTATTGTACTTCTAAGTAGTAAGAGTTTCCTCTAAAGGCAAGTAAAGGCCAGTTAATTTACCTAACAGAATGTGTTACTGTACTTAGTGCATAACTATATATTCAATCTTATGTATAATTTGGATTGTTCATAAGATACTTGTAAAAAGGATCATCATAAGGATCTCCTTTTTCCTTAATATCTTTTATATTATATTCTCTAGTTTAGGATTTTGTGTTATGCCTGTAAAATATTTAATCACACAAGTGAACTGAATCAGAATTACTAATATGCATTAATGTTTGTATACAGTGACTGCATTTGTTATATATATAACTTTTTATTGAGAATAGTTTGCATTATCAGCATATCTTTTGTATAACAGCTTCTTGTATTTTAACTCATATAACTGGAGAGAGAAGTCTAACCTCAGTTGCAATGCTACATTCCATCTATTTTGTAATGTCTGGTTATGTAATAATGTGTACTTAATTTGGTAGTATAACTGTCTCAAACAAAATTAAATGTAGACATAGACTGATTAGCAATTGGTTGCATTTCTTTATGTGATGACTTTATGCATTTAAAATTATTAAATGAGATATAATAGTTACTGATATTGTTTATTATATTAGTTAATACTTGTACAACAAAAATCATTACAATTTGAATAGTGTTGGACTTCAGGATGACCCAATGACTTGGTTCACATAAAAGTGAATAATGTGTTTTGTGGCACCATCCTGTGTTTGGCATTAAATATGGCACTAAATATTTTGAGAAAAAAAAAAAAAGAGTTGGTTATGCCTGATGTACATAAATGAGTGTCATATTGTCAACATTATGATATTTTGTATAAAATGTGTGGTGCTTCCAGGGCAATCTTTATGTCAAAAATATGTGGTTATAAAGAAATTTTATATAATTTATTGCTGTAATATATGTTTCACAATAAATGTAGAGAATATATGCAATAAATAAACCCCAAAGTTTTTTTGTTTGTTAAATTTTCCTTAGTGCTTAAGTGTTAATTTTGCCAAGTTATGGTATGTTATTTGATAAGAATTCTATCTCATCCAAAGATATTAAGGGTAGTAACCATCAGGTAAAGCAATTAAAATGGTTGATTATAATGTTATGAGATGATCATCTTTGTGCCAAATGTTTTACAACAGATCTTCAATTAAGGAACATCTTAGCTGAATTCTCGAAGCAAATAATACCCTACGCAGCACAACCCTGTTTGATACTCAAACTACACAGCTGCTCTGTGAATTTCACTCAAATTAATTCTCTGCTCATATGCTGATGCTAATAACTTGCATGTTGTTACAACAATGAAATAGAAAGAGGGTACAGCATAGTTATATATAATAAATGCGATTCAACCACACATTCTGATAGCCGAGAAATTTAGCCCATAACATCCAATACATTCATACCCAATGAGCAAAGCTACCGAAAGAACATTAGAAAGTTCCTTCGTTAGCCTATGAGAGCTGCAACTTGTTTAGCTAAATGAATTTGAGTGTTCATTTCCTGAGCCCATTAGCCTTTTACACCACTGCTCACAATCTGTCCTCAGGCCAGGCTCTTTAAACTGGTCCCTCCCCCCAAAAAAGATGCGTTCATCAATTTTAACAAATAGTGTACTAACAATTTTGTTTGTGTTAATGGTATATAATTATATACCATTAACACAAACAATTAGACAGTATATAATTATATACTGTCTTAAGAGTCCTATGCATAGTTAGGCATAAGTTAAGTAAGATTAGTTTTTTTAATTAGTCTATAGTTCAATGTTTTTTCTTTAATGTTTCATTGTGTTTTGAAATGAAAATGGTTGAGTTTGGAAATATTTTAACATTAACGTTACCTGAAAATTGATTAAAACAACAAAAATATGTCCTTAAGTATTTCATACTTACGAACCTGTTCATCTTTTTAAAAAAATTGGCGGCTTTATTTACATTTATTAAACAGTTTATGAGCTCCGAAGCAACAGGTGGCTGTTTATAACAATAATATCATTTGTTTGGGAAGTTTTTATGCTCACAAGTTATCAATTAAATGCAAAAAAAAAGGGCCAAAGATTGAGAAAAGATGTAATGCGCGGTTCTATCCCTTAAATTAAAACAAAACAAGTTTCTTCTCATTACTTATTCACCTATTCCCACTTGAACAATTACCCCTCTTTCGAGCATCTTTAATTTTGTTGTTTGAACTTATATGAATAGGTCTTAACGAGTATTTGGCCAGTGTGAAAGTCCACTTATGGATGTCAACGAACAAACTAACATTAAACATCGAAAAGACTTACTACATCTTATTTGGAAGCAAATCATCAAATGCAATTCAGCTACAGATAGACAACATTAACATCAGTAATAAAGATGATGGCAAGTTTCTTGGCCTATTCCTAGACAAGAGACTCAACTTCAGCACCCACATTCAACACATAACTAAGAAAGTCTCTAAGACAGTTGGTATACTCTCCAAAATCAGATATTATGTTCCTAACTCTGCTCTCCTCTCACTATATTATGCACTAATCTACCCCTATCTTAATTATGGTATCTGTACATGGGGGTCTACCACTGCAAACCACCTTAAGCCCATCATCACACAGCAAAAATCTGCTATCAGAATAATAACTAACTCTGCTTTCAGACAACACTCAGCTCCCTTGTTTAAATCCCTAAACTTGCTAAATATTAACTCCCTCCACACATTCTCTTGTGTCAACTACATTTACAAAACCCTGTTCTTAAATGCAAACCATGCTCTGAAACTCTCCCTGGACAGATGTAATAGGACCCATTATCACCACACCAGAAATAAATATCTCTTTGATATCCCCAGGCTCAAACTTAATCTGTGTAAACACTCTATGCAAATTAAGGGACCTAGTCTATGGAACTCACTCCCTAGTGAATTGAAAAACTGTAAAACTTTTGCCTTATTTAAAAGCAAAACCAAAAAGTACCTAACTTCATCTATTTAGTTTCCTACACTGAGCTTTAAATTTGCTCTGTATACCTAGTGTTACCCAATCTCCTAATTTTTATGTAATATCAAACAACCTTATCATTGTGTTCATTGCTGTCTTCTTTTATGTGCTAGCCATATGCTGTATTGTGACTACCAATTTTTGTCAACTACCATTCAAGCTGTCATTGCAATCAATCATATATTGTTTCTGCTGTATTGTGCCTACCAATTTGTTGTCAACTACCATTTTAAGCTGTCATTGCAATCAATCATAGCTACCTATGTGCTTTAATATACTGTACCTATAATTTTCTCTCATCTTTTTTTTTCATTCCATGTAATCTGTTTTCATTTTTTTGTCTATAAACTTTGCAAGTATTTACCTCCTTAAAATTTTCTTAGATTAAGGACCTGCCCGAAACGCTGCGCGTGCTAGTGGCTTTACAAGACTGTAATTACCATATTTGTATCCTTACATTCCTTATGTACATTCTTGTATATGCATAAATAAATAAATAAATAAATAAGTGTGCGGCAGTGTTGCCAGATTGGGCTACAAATAGCGAATTGGGCTACTTTTGAGAGCCCCGCGCTCCCAAATTTTTAATTTCGCTACTTGCTACTTTTTGGGCTTCCCTGTCCCATATTAACAGGGACTTGATGAAATTAACGTCTAAATGACCCCTCACTTGCTCTAGTGCTCTTGGGAGGTGGTGATCTTTGTGGTATTTAAATACTCCGAAATTACCATCTCTTTTAAGGGTCTGAGCAGGTGGTGGAGAGGGTTAAGGCGTACCTGTTATGCCAGTTGCTGGAAGGCTTCTGTGCTGGCTAGGGTTCGAGTCTTCTGGTGGGAAAGTGTTCTAAAGTTGTATACATATATATATATATATATATATATATATATATATATATATATATATATATATATATATATATATATATATATATATATATATAATATGTGTGTATGTGCAGAAATAATATTAATAAAACAATTAACATCGTGTAGTGTACTCTATATATCAAAATATATTACCTTGAAACCCATATCATTCATTAAAAATTAAAAGATTGGGCTACTTTTATTACAAATTCGCTACTTTTAGAGCGTCAGCTCGCTACTTTCAGCAATTTAGATCTGGCAACCCTGGTGTGCGGGGCGTCGAGGGTGAGGAAGGTGGCGGCCGGGAGGGTCCTGCTGACGGGGTCACTGGTGCAGCAGTTCTTCAGGCATTACCCGCACAGTGAGGGGCGGCCCGGTTGCTTTAGGACAGGGCGAGCCGACAGGATACACCATGATAATACTGCAGGAGCCCCGTATACCTTGCTCTGTTGCGTTGATTCTCCTCTGGGGGAGTTGACGTCACGGCGTCCACAAGCCAGGTACAGTTAAAGTCGTTGTGTGTACGGCACTACACTCTATTGTATAAGGCGATTACTGTGTACAATGTTATCTGTACCATACTACTTGTGTAAAGGAGGAAATGTATATGTTTATCTCTCAGAATGTTCGGTAATATGTTTATTGTTTGTGATGTGTGTCTTATGTATGTATTAACACGATGTACTGAACGGGGTGAGAATAGCTTGAGCTACCTCATCCCTTTGTGTGTATTTTACCTCAATAAACTTATTTCAATTTCAATGTTATCTAAAGTATTGTCTAAGTTATGTGTATGGCTAGTATTAATGCTATTTGGTTTCAGTTCGAAAGCTGTAGTTTGCTAACGTAGTGATTATATGAACAAATCCACAAGTTGTTGCGGCAGTTGATTGATTGACAGTTGAGAGGCGGTACCAAAGAGCGGGTTCCCAGACGCGCTCTAGTCAACTGTTCCACGATATGGTAAGAAAATTGCAACCTGGTGTGCTACTGCCCCACCACGAGGCTCCCGAGGCTTCCACTAAAGCCTAATCTGGGTTTTACAAAATTACCTCATGTACTCGTGCTCTGTCAACCAAATACTTCTACCTCTGATTTTACTTCTAACTTCATAAATATACTTCACTGTGTATACGTCAATACACATAAATAAACAATACAACATACATAGGTTCGAACCCTCATCAAGGCCCTTGTGGATTTGTTCATTTGATATATCACGTCATTGTGATATGTGTGTATATAGTCAGTATGTTACTATTATAGTGATACTGCAGCCCCAATAAACTCGGCAGACTCCTATGTTAACACTGCCCAGCATAGACTCGAATAATGTATCTCTTGAGAATTTGCATTACCTACTGATAGGTCCGATAACTGAGGTAGACCTGACCAAATGTAAACTGTGTCAGCAAGATTATTCGCCCACCTTCCGTCACTGTGTGTTGGAGTGCGAAAAGGTAAGTGAATTTAGAGACAGCTCTATAACAAATGTTCAAGAGATTTGTAAATATTTAATTCAAAGTGATCTGCCACCAGAAATTTTAGCCAAATATCCCCAGTTTGCTAAGTGTTGGTAGTAAATGTGGGTGATTGTAACCTTTCCACCACTGCCACTGATGTAGTGAGGTGTGAAAGATATTGATATCAATATCAATTATAATATGAAACTAGTTCCATCATTTAGAAACCAGTTTTTATCCAGCTCTTTTCTGAATATAAACGTATCAATTTGTACCTATTGTTTCGTGTTCTATTTTGTATTAATTTATCACATACATATTTATTACTAATTAATCGCAATCTTGACCACCTTAATTGGCGGCTGAACAACAGATCGATCATTCTTACTCGTGTTAATGGCTAAAATCTTTTAATCTTGTTGAATGTTGGAATAAAATATTTTCTCTTGCTAATCATTGGAACAAACTATTCGTCCTCTTCTTGACAGCAGAGAAATCATAGGTGTGAGATTACTTGATTGTTTCAAGTGTAGGTTAGACAGGTATTAATGATTTCGGTTGGATATAAGAGCGCCCTCATATGGACCAATTGGCCTCCAATAGTTTTCTTAATTCTATGTTCTCATTCTTACTCTCGATGATGGCTCAAGCAAGACATTCGTACTCTTGCTGACAGAAAAGATCAGTCTCACAGTTACCAATAACGACAAAAAAGATTATAGATTTTGTCAGAAATTCGTCCATCGTACCAACAAAAACATAATTACATAATTATTAAACAAATATCAGCAAGTAGGACAGCCTTTCACTGCTGTCGCGGTGATTGAAGCGACACATCAACTAATAATGCAGGTGGCTAGAACAGTGTTGCAGGAACGTGGAGCAATATACGGCCCAGTGTTGCGGGAGGCTGCCAGCCAGGTGTTGAATCTTTGTCATGCTCGGCAACACTCTCGTGAGAGCTTTTGTTAAGTAGCCTCGCACCTCCCAACATAAACAATTTTCTTTAACCTCAATATATCGTTTTTCCCTTTATGATGACGTACTTTCTCTTTCATGTTCTCTCTCTCTCTCTTGCTAACTGTACTTCTCTCTGTGTGTCTGTTTCCATCTCTTTCGCGTCAACGCGAAATACAGTAACTCGAGATAAGGAAAACACAAATATCTTCGCTCTAGATTGAGGCAAGAATGTAGCAGATAAATGGAACAGTGCAATTATAACGAGTCTTCGAGCTGAGAGGACTGTCTCATGAGGAAGGACTGAAGGAAGGAAGGTTCTGAAGGAACAAAACTTCACATTTAAAATTTAAATGCCGGTCCGTCTATAATTACCCAAATCTACCCAAAACTACTCAAAGCTTCATTGAAGAACTGTGATATATATATACTTACTATAATGTTGATGCTGAATGTAAAACATGAAAAAAACATAATTTTTAATTTCTTAATTACAACTTTATAACAAGTTCAAGTATGTTTATTGAGACAAGAAAGAAATACATCTCAAAGGGATAGAGTAGCTTAGGCTACCCCCCCCACTTTTTTTTTCGTTATATATATATAAAAGAAATTAGACGAGACTAATTGGCAGGTGACGCCTTAGGAAGTCGACGATCCAAGCGACAATGTTGGGGCTTTGGGTAATTAGATGGACCCAATTTCGTTATAAAATTATATTATTTCAGAGTAAAACGATAAATTTACAGCATTATGGTGAGTAAATATATCAGTTCTTCATTACTTACGTAATGCCAGGAAGCTTTGGGTAATTAGACGGCCCCGCACAGGCTTCTTATTATCTCCGACAACGGGAATTTGTAAAATTGGTTAATCCAAAGGCAAAATATTCCCAACATAACCCAGGGAAAGATAAACCAAAAAAAACTCAAGAAAAAGGTCCTCAAACAGACCTTTCGAACCTATGCGATTTGAGATAGATTTAACCTTAAAGATTTGAGATCAAAATTGACGCGGGAAGCCTAGCGTGGGAATGGAAGATTAACGTGGGCGTCTGGTCCATAGGATGGCTGTGTGTTGGGAAGAGAGACGACTGCGAGATGAAACTACAATTAATGCCAGTACTGCTTGACGATACTTGAAGATGGTTGGATATAATAGGAGCCGTGGGGAGTGGCTGATGACTACAGCTCGGATGTGAGGACAGGTGAACTAAACGGACAGTTTTTTGTTTAAATTGCCATAAGAATTAAGGTCAATGGGGAGATATTTAGTAGGCCAACAACATGGAGCTCATTGGTAACACGTCCACCACTCGCCGGCACCGGGTCTCCTCTGACACCCCGAAGCGGCCCAGCTCCACTTGCTCGTCCGGAGAAATTACTGTTCTACTTTAATTCATTTCTACATGTTTAACGTGTCTACATGCTTCTACTGTTTATTATCGTCCTTTTCCCTCCCCCTTCTGCTACCCTATCCTCCCATCCCTTTCCCTATGTAGCCCCATCCTCCCCCTCCCCCTTATGTAGCCCCATCCTCCCCCTCCCTCAGCCACCCACCTACAACTCTCCCCGGGGTAATGGCTCCTCACCACCACAATAAAATATGTCTGATGTCATCTGTCACACCCACACACCCACCCATCCCGACACTTCTGTTTTCTCCAAGTCCGAGTAAACTAATGTTGGGCAGGCAGGCAGGTGGGTAGGGAGGTGATCAGGCAGGCAGACGGGTAGGCAGGTGGGTAGGAAGGTGATCAGGCGAAGTCACAGGCAGACAGCTAGATTGGTTTGTACAGTGGCAGGAATGTTGATATATGGGAGTACACTTCAAAAATTGCTGCTATTACTACTACCATTACCACAACTATTTCTAGTAAAAATATACCACATCTACTACTACAGCTAATAATGTTACTGTAACTTTTGCAATTACTAGTTAGCCACTAGTATGGTATTTGTTCAATAAGACTAGACAGGTGTCCACAGTCAGGTATGGAATGAAGATATCCATTCATCATCTACTATATACTGTGTGTATGTATGTGTGTATATATATATATATATATATATATATATATATATATATATATATATATATATATATATAATATATATAATATATATTATATATATATATATAATATATATATTATATATATATATATATATATATATATATATATATATATATATATATATATATATATATATATATATATATATATAATATATATATGTAGCCTCAGCCTCCCTCCCTTTATGTAGGGTAGCCCCATCCTCCCCTACATATTTGTGTATATGTGTGTATATGTATAACATGTAATGGTATGATCTATAGTTAAAGAAGGTCTTCCAAGCGTTCGTATTGATCCGAAATATTTCGTTGCCTTGTATATTTTTACCGAATTGCTTTAAACCTCGAATAGGTCTTCCTCGTTTGGTTCTATGAATCCTTTTCAATGTTTTAAAAGTTGAGGGTGCAACAACCTGGACTAACACTTCCTTGGCGATTCCAAAGGATCAAAGTAAAGCCGAGTAGTCGTGTGGTCAACTCGGGCCCTCAGTGACAGCTTCGTCAGTAGCTCTGGCCAGGATTCATCATTTACTTGTCCACTTGTGAACTCTGTACATCAGTACTCACTCATGGCGGCTTATTGACCAGTCTGAGCTCCGAAGCGCTCGCTACTAGGGGTGTCTACCTTGGCCAGGATACATCAAACATTTACGTGTCCACTTGCGAGACCTGTACATCTTCAACAATTACGTTTATTAAACAGTTAACGAACTTTGAAATTTCACAATCCAGAGTTGTTATTAAAATAAACAACCTCAGAGTGCTTAGGAGGTCATAAGCTGGTTGCAGAAAACTGTACAGGTTTCGTAAGAGGCTGCATAAATGCTTGGTGAATCCTGGTCCTTGGGCCGAGAACGACCTCGGAGCTCGTAAATCCTTCCATGACAACAACTCAGCCGCCATGATCGAGGATAGATCATGCTTGGTGACTCCTGCACTCGGTCAAGGAGAGTTAGGCAGGTGTCCGCCTTCACCACCACAATAATTCCTCGTTTCTTCAATATTTTAACAATTATTGAGTGTTTATTGGCCAAGGCAAGCAGGCAGATTGAGTATGTAATTAGCCTCGGCTAACTCCCGTTTCAGCTCATTCCACTTCCTCGCTACTATTACATTGAAGTGCCTTCTTACGTCCCTGTGGGCCAGCCGAGTCTCTTAGTTTTAATCTATATTCACTCCTCCTTCCAATGATCACGTTAAACATTTCGTTTTTTTCGCTATCTAAATGTTTCTTAAATATCTTATATAATGTAATCATGTCTCCTCACCTTTTCCGTGAGATCTAGTTCAGTCATTTTGGTGGATTAGTCTTGTAGCAACCCTCTTGACTTTAACTTTGCTTTGTGCTTGCACACTGAAGCAACATATTCTAGTGCTGATCTGAGAAAGATGAAGGCTGCACCACACGCTGCTGGTGTTATTCTGTCATCCTGCCTCCCATGATCGAGTGGCTCCAGATTATATACCCACCGCCAGAGCATTTTCATTTCCTGATTCAAGCATTTGTCGTCGTAATGTGTTGTGCTCTCCCTGTGACCTTCTCATACCCTCGTCAAATGCTGTCGCCTTGCATTTGCTAGTATAAAGTTCGAGGAATGGATATCGGATCATCTCTCTAGTTTGTGTGCGAGAGAGAGAGAGAACGCGAACGAACGAACGAGAGAGAGAGAGAGAGAGTGAACACTTCCTGACCCATATCCGGCCAGCGTTGGGAGCCCGTCATATGCTTCCATACGCCACACTCCAAACACAGGGAAGACGATGTAAATAAACAACTTGAAGATAAAAGGGCGATAAACAAGAAAGATAAAGAGTCATTTCATTGATTGACCAGTAGCTGGAAAGGCTGAGCTTTGGAGATAAAGCAGAAGCCTACAGTCACCAAATACAGTGGAAATATCCGCGCCTCTCCCCGCCGCCACCGCCACCACCACTGATGCTACCAGCGGCCGCTGGTGGTAATTGTTGTCGTTTACACGTGTCGCTCGTTGTGTTCCTCCTCCTGCTGCTGTTCCACTCTGATTGTTGTAGCTGTGTCTTGACTTGTTGTTTATTTATTTTAGCATAGACAACGTTCGGTAAGTTTGCCTGTTTTGTACTTTATAATGGTAATGGGCTGCCGGGGGGGGGGATTAGAAATAGCCTAAGCTACTCTATTCCTTTTAGATGTATTTTATAGTCTCAGTAAACGTACTTGAACTTGAATGCGCTACACACACACACACACACACACACACACACACACACACACACACACACACACACACACACACACACACACACACACACACACACACACACACACACACACGTACACGTACACGTACGTACGTGGAAGTTGAGTGTGGTTAGCCGGACACAGGTGGAAATTGAGTGCCCAAATGAGCCACAGAGATATTAGAAAGAAATTTTTTAGTGTCAGAGTGGTTGACAAATGGAATGCATTTGGAAGTGATGTGGTGGAGGCTGACTCCATACACAGTTTCAAGTGTAGATATGATAGAGCCCAATAGGCTCCGGAACCTGTACACCAGTTGATTGACAATTGAGAGGCGGGACCAAAGAGCCAAAGCTCAACCCTCGCAAACACAAATAGGTCACCTCACACACACACGATAATGAAAACTAATGGAAAAACTCAGTAGACTGATACACTGCAAAGTAAAGTTGACACTCCAAAGGTAAATGGTTTTAGAGGCGCGTAAAGTGGCTGCTGCGAGCAGCAAATCTTGTCCCCTAACTCCCCTTGCCACTTCGGGGGGGTATAGGGTGTTTATGTAGCTTCAGGGCACCAATGCCCCCAGCCACAGGGCATGGCGAGAAGGCACCCCTAAGCATACCTAATACCCTATCAAAACACAAACTAAAATATACATAAATAGCAGATCCATTATGAAGGGGAGACAAATTCCCGCATCAGGAACACCTTAGGAGTGGCCATGACCCTAGAAGCACTCGTTAGCCGGATAACAGCGTGTCCCAAACAAGTCAACGTTTACGTAGCCTTGAGAAATATGAATAAATGAGCCTTCAGATCCCTATATACAACCGTGATACCTGTTCCCGAGTGTGCCGTCCCAGCATGGAACCCTCGTCTGTAAAAACTCTTGACAAAACTTGAAAAGATTTAAACATGTGCACTGAAGCTCGTTTCTGAACTGCAGGGACGGAGCTACGAGGAAATACTGGCAGAACTCGACGGCCTCTTCATGCTTGAGGAAAAAAAGTCATAGGAAGGACATGGTAGCGACATTTGAAATTCTTATTGAGATTGACAAAACATGTAAAGAATCAGTGTTACAAGAATAAAAAATAGTACAAGCATGAGAGAAATGTTTTAAATACTAGCAGATTATTTAAATTTACAAAGGCAAACTATCGTAGACCCCAATCATTTTGTTAGGGCGCCCATGATACTGAGAGAGAGAGAGAGAGAGAGAGAGAGAGAGAGAGAGAGAGAGAGAGAGAGAGAGAGAGAGAGAGAAAGAGAGAGAGGTGGGGGGGGGGGGGGGGGGGGCAGGCAAGCAGTAAGAGATAAAGAGTCACACTAACAAAATAAAGATCGACAAAACAGCCGCTGCCTCTAGACATAGACAATAGGCAGTAGGTGAAAGCATGACTCCTTGAAGGAGAAATATCACTGCTAAGCAACTGTACTTGTTAGTTGCAAACAGGTGGCAGCAGGTGTGTGCGTGCATGCATGTATAACAGTATGCATCTAAAGTCTCAAATCTGGGAGCTTGGCACTTAATGGGGCATTTTTCTTCATACTTCTCCATCCTCCCTCCTTCCCTGTTCCTTCTTTGATCACTTGTAAGGTCCTTGGAAAGACTACATCACCTGTGTTATAAGCTTCATGTTTAATATTGCTGCTATATGCAGTTCCATCTCCTATAGCCTATCATATAGTTTCCCTAACACTGTCATCTGCATTTGATTACATTACTTGTAAACTGTTCATTTCTGCTGGTGTGTCGTCCTGCTGGAGGATGATTGGGCTCCACGTTGGTTATGGGGAGCTGGAGGGACTCGTCCCTTGGGAGTCATTAAGTATATTTTTGGTGGTGAGCTGGAGCTGCTTTATACCGTCATTGGTCCTTACTTTACCGTACACGTCTGCCATCCTGGGGGTATCGTCCTCAGTTCCATTTAGTCTTGACTCTACATGCAGATCGGCGTTCAATCCCAGACCGTCCAAATGGTTGGGCACCATTCCTTCCCCCTCCCCCTCGTCCAATCCCAAATCCTTATCCTGACCCCTTCCCAGTGCTATATAGTAATGGCTTGGCGCTTTCTCCTGGTAACTCCTTCCCCTACACTTTTTTTTCTCTTCTGTGTCTCCCGTTTTTGGACATGACACAATTTAGGTACTCCTTCCGGTAACGGTATCTCCTTACACGCCATAATTCCCTCTCTTCAACCAGTATGTGTCTCCCTGGTCTCTGGGGGCGGGGCTGGTGACCACGAAGTTAAAGATCAACATAAAAAAAAGCTTAGTTTCTAATGACTTTCTCTTTTGTTTAGCGTACAGCCTCCAAGTCTATTGTAAGTGTTGTTTATAGCCTGAATGAGTCTGTTTACGAATCGTGGCTGGTGCTTTCTGATTGGTATTTGGCTCTTGTTAATGTTTAACACGATTGGTGAGGTCACACGTGGGGATAGTTTTCATGTCAATATTTTCCTGGACTAGGCAGTAATAAAGAGTCCGCCTCTAGCCTCAAGGGACAGATGATCCATCTAAACATGGAGGTGCAACAAACCACCACACAATTTGGTCCTATGCTGATCCTGAACTTCATCAATTGTGGGAGTAGATTCCTCCGTGTTTACAGATAACGCTCAGCTTCTGAGAAAGGTCGACACAAGGCCACAACACAAGGTCACACCAGAGGAGGACAGCAGAACACAAGGTCACACCAGAGGAGGACAGCAGAACACAAGGTCACACCAGAGGAGGACAGCAGAACACAAGGTCACACCAGAGGAGGACAACAGAACACAAGGTCACACCAGAGGAGGACAGCAGAACACAAGGTCACACCAGAGGAGGACAGCAGAACACAAGGTCACACCAGAGGAGGACAGCAGAACGCAGGAAAAGATAGATATACTACGCAGCTGAACAGAGAAATGGCTAATAGATCTTAATCCAAATAAGTGCAAAATAAATAGAGGGGGGTTATGACAGGAGGTTATCCGTCCATCACAGAATGAAGGGACCACGCCTCGTAAAGAGACCTGCAGGTACAGTGTTCGTAAGACCAAGCCTAAACGGGATAACTTCACCAGCTTAAATATTTGCTTTGATTCCGTCTTCACACATTCACCAGTGTGTGAAGATGGAGTCAAAGCATGCAGCCATCACCAGGCGAAGCATAGACCGATATGCCACAAAATTCCCTTTATTAGCGGTGAACCTGTGTTGTTAATAGTATTCTCTAACTACATTTATGGCAGCTCTATTCTATATTGCTACAATAAAAAAAACTTTCCTTCCAGTATGTTATTTTACTGTGGATATTTGGGACCTGACCTTCTAGTAACTTCCATGTGAACACACATATGCACATACAGGGGCGCTGGTGGCTGAGTGGACAGCACGCTGGATATGTAGCCCTGTGGTCCGGAATTCGACTCCCGGCGCCGGTGGAAACAGATGGGCCGAGTTTCTTTCACCCTGATATCCCTGTTTCCTAGCAGTAAATAGGTACCTGGAGTTAGACAGCTGTTACGGGCTGCTTCCTGGGGGAATGTGTGTGTGTGTGGGGGGGGAGTTAGTAACAGTTGATTGATTGACAGTTGAGAGGCGGGCTGAAAGAACAGAGCTCAACCTCCCGCAAGCACAACTAGGTGAATAGAACTAGGTGAATACATGTTGGAAATATGGGAAGTGGCCCAGGAGTTAAAAAACTGGATCCTGGAGCCACAGATAGGGGGAATACATACAGACAGCTGCCACACCCGACGACTATTAAGTTCAGTAGTTTAGTGTGTTGGCGACCTAAAGAACGACCGCAGGGGGGCGCTACTCTCCCTCCTGGCAGTCCTCAATACTGTCTACCCCCCCCCCCCCATCCCTCCCTCCCTCCCTCGGTGCTTTCCTTCCTCTCTTCCTACTTTCCCGTCTATCCTTTCTTCCCACCTTGTGTACCTTCTCCCTCCCCCTCCCTTCTTTTTCATCCCAGAGAGAGGAAGAGAAGCAGGACCATATGTTGTGGACCCATTACAATAAATTAGAGGTCGTAAGTGTATGTGGAAGAGTCCCTCCCGTGCAGTAAAACCATTGTTATTGTCTTACCTTACGTTTGTCTTGTACACACAACACGCTACACCTTCATGTGTATATCCGCCACATTGTTTTACTCACACCATCGTTTATAATAATATAATAATAATAATAATAATAATAATAATAATAATAATAATAATAATAATAATAATAATAATAATAATAATGATAATTACCGTGTCCGGTACTGGGTGGAAGTACAGCAGGTGGTGTGGAAGGTTTCCCTCACCTGTACTACTTTACCACACCTGTGCTTGTTAAGAGTTGGCTTACGGGCTCACCATAGCCCGTGCTACATGGACACTTCGTCCTGAGTAGCTAAATCTGAAACAACAACAACATTGTTAAGTGTTGTGTGTGTATTCATCTAGTTACACTTACGCGGGGGATGAGCTGCGGCTCTTTGGTCCCGGTTCTCAACCCTTAATCGACTGGTGTACAGGTTCTCCAGAGCCTATTGAGCTCGGTCATGCCTATAAAGTTTTAATGGAGTTGGCCTCCAAACAAATCACTTTTTAACGTGTTGGCCCTACGTTGTGTACTACGTTGCTAAATAGTCTTCTTGTTTGTCCTATTTAACTGAGTATTTTATGTGGTGATCATGTCTCCTGTACTATCAACGCACTGTATTTTGTAGTATTTTACAGTTTTCTAGTTTTATCACCAACCACTTGGGCTGGACGGTAGAGCGACGGTCTCCCTTCATTCAGGTCGGCGTTCAATCCCTGACCGTCCAAGTGGTTGGGCACCATTCCTCTCCCTCCGTCCCACCCCAAATCCTTATCCTGACCCCTTCCCAGTGCTATATACTCGTAATGGCTTGGCGCTTTCCCTTGATCACATTTTTTTTAACATTATAATGTTTTCTAGAATTAACTTGTGGTTTTCCTCTCAGGTTAAGTATTGCCTCTTATTTTCTAGTTGGAGATTTTTAAAATGTTATGGTGTTGCTTATCTTTTCTTATATCTCTGATCTTGTGATATTTTATATATTATTCAACAGGGGATTAGAAATAAACATCGTATAAACTGTACAGGAAATATTAACACGGGTTTCTTGAATAATAGAATGGTGTAGAATTAGCATATTGTCTTGGTGTGGGCACGGGAGAGAGAGGGGGAGAGAGGGAGAGGGAGAGAGGGAGAGAGAAGTGGAGGTAGGAGAGGGAGAGAGAGAGGGGGAGTACTCGTCAATTAAGCAGAACGTGCGCGCCTCTCCCCCTCGGTAAGTCTGACGTCGGAAGAGAAACCGGAACACAAGCGTCCCCAGCAACACCCGCCCAGCATCCTCTCTCGCTCTAGGCTTCCTTACCTGCTGCTGCGGCGGTTGAGCTTCAGCTCTTAGCTTCTGCCTCTCAAATGTCACTCAACTGGTATGCAGGTTCCCGAGTCTATTGGGCTTTGTCATATCCACATTCCAATTAGTTTTCACCACTCTACACCGTGTATAATGTCGAATCTGCCCCCTCTTGTTGGAATATCTCCCTCCTAGTCTGTCCTTGTGTATTTCTGAGGCTGTATTAGTGCACCTTGAGGGAGCCAGATGTATTAGTGTACACTGAGGGAGCCCATGATCGAACACCACAATACACACACACACACACACACACACACACACACACACACACACACACACACACACACACACACACACACACACACACACACACACAGTTAGTAAATGGAATGCACAAGGAAGTGATATGGTGGAGGCTGACTCCATACACAGTTTTAAATGTAGATATGACAGAGCCTAGTAGGCTCAGGAATCTGTACATCAGTTGATTGACGGTTGAGAGGCGGGACCAAAGAGCCAGAGCTCAACCCCCGCAAACACAACTAGGTGAGTACTCTCTCTCTCTGTCTCTGTCTCTGTCTCTCTCTCTCTCTCTCGTGAGAGAGAGGCGTGAGCACAGGAGAGAGCCAGGACCGCCACCACAGCAGCGGGAGGCACACTTTCTCAGCCATCATCACTGGTGGCTGTAGGCCGGCTTACCTGGCGTGTGTCGGGTGTCCAGCACCTCCCCGCACGACACCTCCACCTTCACGGTCACCCCCCACCAGCAGGTGGCCACCATGCTGACCAGCAACCACTAGCTGCCCATAGTTCAGTTTTAACAAACATTATACCCCTAGCCATTACCATAACTGCAACACTATAAGCAGCAGCAGTAGCAGCAACAACAAAAGTAGCAGTAGCAATACTTGCAGGAGAAGCAACAATCCAGGCAGTTCCACCAGCAGCAGCAACATTCATGTCATTCAACCACCGCCAGTCACCTGTTGCTCTTTACCTAGATTTCTAAATATCACAGCAGGTATATCCATAATGCCTCTCCCTCTCTCCCTCTCTCTCAACAACACATCACCTCTGGCTACAGCCGCGTCAATGTCTTCCATCCTCGCGACAGACATGTTCTTGTGACTCCAGGTGATTGTAGGTTCTTGCTCTAATTACTGCTTCAGCTGGGTATAAAACACTCGGCTTGTAGACACAGACAGTTGTTTCAACACTCATTTTTAGTCTGAAAGTTAAAATAGTTCATACGTGAACCAATGGTTTGCTTGTTACCTGATGAGTAAACTGGTGGTAACGCGAGGCCATTTTGTTTTAACGTATATTGTGGGAAAAATGCTTGAGGCGATAATTACAAAAGCCATTAGAATATATCTTGAGAAACTTAGATATATGATTATTTCACAACATGGCTTCAAAAAAGGGCCGCTGGCGTTTAACAAATCTGCAATAACTAACGTTGATTAACACAAACGGAAGAGCTTCTACCAACCAATGATTGTACCAACTAATACAATCACCTTGAATTCTGCTCAAGAGTCATTATTGCGATAGGCATCGTATTTTGAAAACTGCAGGTTAATTGGGCAAAAAAATGACCAAACGCTGTTTTCACGAATTTCCGTGTTTTGGTCGCCATACTATAGAATGGATATAAATTTGCTAGAACGCGTCCAGCGTAGGATGATAAAAGTTAATCCCGCAAATTAGAAACTTGTCACATGAAGAAAGATCGACAAAGCTTAATTTACATTCTCTTGAAAGGCGACAAGTGGATGAGTGGGCATAACAAAGGGAATATTAGTAGGGTATTAAAAGTATCAACACAAGACAGAACACGAAACAATGGGTATAAATTGGATAAGTTTAGATTTAGGAAATACATGGGTAAATAACGGTTCGGTAAGAAGGTTGTTGATTTGTGAAACCAATTACCGCATGACATAATATAAGTAGAATCCCTTGATTGTTTCAAGCGTGGGTTAGACATACGTATGAATGAGATTGGGTGGAAATAAATACGAGCTACCTCGTATGGGCCAATAGGCTTTCCGCAGTTACATTCGTTATTTTAGATATAGCTACTCAGAACGAAATGTCCATGTAGCACGGGCTATAGTGAGCCCGTAACTCAGAGTTATCTTCATTCTTATGTTCTTAGGTACTAGTTGGAGTTGTCTAGTTCCCGATTCATGTGTGTGATTTCACGGAAATCTTATCGCGGTAGGCTGCTCAGCCCGTCTTCCCAAGGTTTACCAGCGTCACACGTTACCTGTCTACCGAGGTCCCCTTCAGCCGGTGGAAAGGTTGGCTCCCCTCGCCTAGCTGGTAGTTACAGCCCCGCTCCTATGAGGGGGTAAGTCCACTACGGGCTTACCATAGCCCGTGCTACTTGGAACTTTTTTTCCCCAGTAGCTGAATCTATAACAACAACAACAGCCTGGCTAGCCTTGGCGCCGGCGGTGAGGAGGGAAGGGCAGTAATAGCAGAAGATGAAGATGAATCGAAGTAGAATATATAAAAACAATAATATAATTAATATTAGTATGAGTACAAAAAGAGGTAGAAGAATGAGTAGAAATAGTAAAATAAGATAATTAATGAGTATGAGGTCGACAATTGACATGATTATGAACAAATATGTTCCTTATAGAGTGCGGACTTGTGTAGGCAGCAGAAGCGGGCTCGGGGATCGAAGCCTTGCAACTCGGCTTTTCAAGAATTGCTCTTTAAATCAAATAGGTCAAGTTTGTCAACACCATAGCTATCACGGATGAATTCTTTCAGCCAGTAAAAAATGTGTTGCAATACAACTACGGTAACCACATCCGATCTTGTGTGTGAAATGTGAGCGTGTTGGCGCGCACGACGCCACTTTTCCCGCGCAGGCATAGTGGCTTTGTCCAGAGAACCTGTCCTCTTCCCCCTTGAGCACCAGTGACTCGCCAAGCGACCCTAACTCTTTGGGTCACTACTGTTTCTCGAGGACACAAGTCTCGTCTTCACCTCCACAAACATTTTGCATGATAGAGGAAGAGAGGAGGAGAAATAAAGAAGGAGGAGGCGGAAGAAGATGGAGGAGAGCCGGCATGGGTAGAGGTGACGGGCCGAGAGAGGATGTCCCCTCGGCCGGGCTGCTGGTATGCACCACCGGCCTTGGAGACAATTGCCGCCGCTTTTGCCAACGTGTCCGGACCTCAGTGATGTCCGGACATACACCTGGTAAATGTTTACCAGGTGTATTAACCACATACACCTGGTAAATGTCTGCGTGCGCATATTATTAATACTTTAGGATAGGGAGCAATACTTCTTGGACCCACATCTTCACATTTGAATATCTGGTGTAACCCTGATCGTAAGCATCTATGATTTTGACACATCTGCGTTTGAAATTGTGGATTTTTTTTTTTTACCTCGACAACATTTCGTACTGCACATTCCTCGTGTTCACTATTCACACACTAATGGAGTACTTCCTTGCATTCCTGTGGCTTGTTTCCGGCTTCCACGCATGACCACCCCGTCTTGTTTTCCTTAACTGGAATAGTCCTTCGTAGTGTTTATCTATATATTTTATGTTTTTTATTTTGTATTTTATATGTTGTGATCATATTTCCTCTCGTTCTTGTGCCCATTGTCTCTTTTAGTCGTAGTTCAGATCTCGCATCAACGATATTAATATGATGGTGAATCCCTGGACCTTCTCAATGCTATCTTTGTTTTACGAGATAATGATTAAATAACAGTGCTGCATACTCTAGTACTGGTCTGACATTGGTATGCGTTCCTGACGGACTGTTCTTATCTGCTAATTTTACGCATATAGGTAATGTCATGTGATTTATGTAGGCTTTCTGGTGCCACGTCCGGTGTCTTCCTTTGTCTATAATGTTCTGGATTCCTCCCACCCATTCTTATAACTTTGCATTTTCCGTAGTTGAATTCCTGAGGACATTAGTCTGACCCTCTCCTGTAGTGTGATGCAGTTATCTTGTCTTTACGCCCCTCGACGCATTAGTTTCTAGTCATTGATATGACACAATAAGCTGTTGCTGGTAAGCTATTGGAAATTAATTGGAAATGGAGGGGAGATGAATACTTGACCCTGCAGGACACTGTTTATCACTTCACGCTCTCTCTTGATTGTTTCTCACACTGACTCTTTGAGTCCCTCCCATTAGGCAGCTCAATTCAAACTAGAATGTTTCCTGTTAAGCCATTTAGATTCTCTCTATTTTATAAAAAGACCTTCGGAAAGTCTATGAAGATGCAAACAACCCATTTCTCTCTCTCTCTCTCTCTCTCTCTCTCTCTCTCTCTCTCTCTCTCTCTCTCTCTCTCTCTCTCTCTCTCTCTCTCTCTCTCTCTCTCTCTCTCTCTCTCTCCAGTTATGGATTTTGTTTCCACCAGTTGCTGCGATATTGCTTGGGTGATTATTGTCTCCAAAAGCCTTTGCAAGTTAAAGACACTGGCGGCTGAGTTACCTTATGTTACTCTTATCCGTCGTGTTATTCTTACTCTTGTCCGACTCCCTTCGTGTCACGCTAACTTCTCTATCTATCTGGGCGCTCTCCGCTCTCAGAAGGGCAAGTGTGTGTTACAGTCGTTGGGGAACACGGTATCCTCGTCGCCGCCATTATAATGTTATAAGCGTTTTGTCCCTTTGTAACAATTTCCATTCACATGAGTCGTATACGAGCAGTCCCCTCGAGAGCATGGATGGAGTATTTACATCTCTCTCTTGTTGTCAGAGATGATGTGAGGTGTATATTGGCACCACGCTAGATGTTATATCATATCCCTCCCCCCCCCATTCACGTGAGAAGCTGGAAACTTCTCTCTTGTTGAGAAGTGCTATATTGCTATCGTGCTATAGTTGTGTTGACTATAACACGACGGACAGACTATGACACGTGTAGTGTAAATTGGAAACTATAGCAGTTGGCTTGTACAGTGCTGTAGCTGCCTCTTTTAAGATCCATGGTGAGATTATTGAGATTATTCATACGTCAGGCTGCGAGCAGCCACGTCAAACAGCCTGGTTGACCAGTCCAGCAACGAGGAGGCCTGGTCGACGACCGGGCCGCAGGGACGCTAAGCCCCGGAAACACTCCAAGGTAGGCCCTGTGGCTTTCACCACATCCAACTCCTCCGCTTCTTTACTTCCTCTAGTGTCACTTCTGTTTCGATCAGCCTATCTTCTGGCGGTGTCCATTCTTTCATATATTTAAGGGTAAATCTGGTTTCAGTTTGAAATCTTTGAGTCAATTATTGAGAGCTTCACATTCTGCATTATGCCACGCCCGTCCCTCTTCCCCTGTGCAGCCTGATCACTTGATCCTTCACCCATATCTTCCCCATCTAGTTGAAATTTAAATAAGTTTATTGAGGTAAAATACACACAAAGGGATGAGGTAGCTCAAGCTATTCTCACCCCGTTCAGTACATCGTGTTAATACATACATATACACACATCACAAACAATAAACATTTTACCAAACATTCTGAGAGATAAACATATACATTTCCTTCCCCATCTAGTGTGGCTATGGTATAATTTAGGCTGCTCCTTTGCCTTTTATGTCGCGTCACTTTTACTGCTTCTCTGGTGTTCTCATGTATTTATATATTCGTTTTTATTTAATTTATATTGTAGTCTCTCCCGTAATCATTCCGTGCTCTTTTGCTTCTCCAAAATGACTAATACACAGTGGTCACTGGGCCTCATTGATATATTATGATCGATGCTCTGGATGTCCATCTCTGTGACATTGTGTTAGGATGTTTTATTCTGCTGCTTCTATCAGCTTTGCTCTCCATGTCTCTTCTTGAGTACATTGTTTCTCAGTTTATGATTAGTTCCTCATTAGCAGTTTCAGCCCCTCTTTAGATGATATTGGTGCAAAGCATATTCATATTCTCGTATTATGTGTGGGTGATTGTAGCTCACTTCTGCTGAAATGATTCACGTAGATATAGTCTATTTTCTCCTCGGTCTTGATATCTTGAAGTCTTATTTCTATCAGTAAATTCAGGCCTTTTATTTTTATCTTTTTCTGCCTGATGTTGTCTGTGAAATATTGCGTTAGTGATAATTTCAGTGTGTGTGTGTGTGTGTGTGTGTGTGTGTGTGTGTGTGTGTGTGTGTGTGTGTGTGTGTGTGTGTGTGTGTGTATGTGTGTGTTTACTAGTTGTTTTTGCGGGGGTTGAGCTTTGCTCTTTCGGCCCGCCTTTCAACTGTTTACTAACTTTTTTTTTTTTTTTTTCACACCACAC